>NC_071355.1:124334999-124634999 GCF_943734655.1 Sabethes cyaneus | reverse complement strand
TTTCAAATAATAATAAAATGTGTGATGTTTTTCATTGAATTGATACTTTTATGTTACAAAAATATGTTTTAAATACTATTTTTTCACATTTCTTTATGTAACTTTCAAACTACGAGGCCAATCGCCATGAAATTTGGAAGTTAAGGGTTTGCAAGACTCCTCTTTCATATGCAATCAGTTTTGTTCAAATCGGTTAAGGGACCTGTGAAATAATGAAGTCCCATATTTTTCGTATTTTTATACATAACTTTTGAACTAAAACTCCGATCAGTATGAAATTCAATAGCGACCTATGGGACACCTATTGTATTAAAATCGGTCAAGCCATCTCCGAGAAAAGTGAGTGATATTGAAAGCGTCACAAACACACACACACACACACACACACACACACACACACACACACACACACACACACACACACACACACACACACACACACACACACACACACACACACACACACACACACACACACACACACACACACACACACACACACACACACACACACACACACACACACACACACACACACACACACACACAGTGCTACCCAGTCCCAGTATAGTAAACAAAGACGTAGTCCTGCGTCAAAAAAAAACACACACACAGTCTCAGTAGTGAAAATATAGCAATAAACATCTGCCTGGACCGATTTGGCTGAATAACTACCAAACGCAAAGTTTTGTGAACAAGAAGAATTCTATTGAACAGAGTTTGGATCGGATGTACGGTTCCGAAAATATGTCCGGAACAAGTTCCGGAATATATGACACTTCAACATAGAAGCACCTTGAATCATAACAAACCCGTCATTCGACACCTCCAAGTACTCGAAATTGTAAAACTAGACCATTGCACAGTGGGGAATCGGTGGCCAGCAGCCAAAAAATGAAAGTTCATTTCGACTCTCCGTTGTATTTTTCCTGTAATTCTATACTATTAAAGTGTTCAAATTCAAAATTTTAGAGCAATATGACGAAATTTGAATTTTCTATGAATCTTTAAAGTATGCTATCTCAGCATGTTTTAGCGTTTTTTTGAAAAATAATCCAATATTTCAAAACATGCTAGAGGTGTAATGGTAGCTCGGATTTCAACGGTGTCTAAGGAAAAGTTCTTCAAAAAATAGTGCTGAATAAAACCCATTAAGTGAGTATGCAGTAATTTTATCATAGTATGCCACAATTTTAATTTTTATTAAAAAAGTGCCATATTTTCGCGTAAAACACACTTAAAAGTTTTGAAGCCAAGGTTCGCCACCATTGACACTACCGGTAAAAGTTAGCGTAAAATATAAGCTTGGATATAGTCTCATTTAGCGCAGAGTAGCGCAGAGCACAGATGTTACGCTTGTAAGGCTACTATATCAGAATTCAACAATATAGACAAAATGCAAACACTCAAAGCAAACGTAAGATATCTTAATTATGGGATATCTCCTTTACATGGTTGGATAAGCTGCTTCGAATGTATGGTCCATATTGCATATTGACTAGATTTTAGAGGTTGGAGGAAATCTGGAGGATACAGCGATAGTAATGACGGAAATACAGCTCGAAGATCTTATGCCAATCCGGGTATTAGTTCTGGAATCACGGGTATAGATATGAAATTAATTAAAAGGTTGAGAATTTTCTTATAGCAAGTTCTTGAACACATTATTTCAGAAAAATTCGAAACTGTTTGAAACTGTATTGTTTGTATACCAAAAACCTTTATGTCAGGGTATAGTCCTTATATAATACGTCACTGCAATGCAAAGAATTTGAATTCGCGGTCATAAATGAATCTAGACAACCATATTGCTGATAGGACGAATGACAGAAGAAGCACAAAAATAAGTTTTTTTGTTTAATTATAGTCACTTCAACAACTCGGGTCACTCGTGACTTCTGCGGGGTTGGGAATTGAACCACGGTCCTCAGTGTGAGAGGCATGAATGCTAGCCACTACACCGGTATTGACCCTCACGAAAATAAGGTTATTGCCTTATGCTAAAAATAGTGATAAAAATACAAGACAATATTTTACATGCAAAAATGAGTGTGAAAATACAAATCGTGATAGAATTATTCGTCTTCTTATTCCTCCGAATAAAGGTTATAGCTTCTTCGAAAAGGAAAAATGTAATTAGAAAAATCTTTCTGAGAACGCTATATTACTATTGAAGACGAAACGTGAAACGGGTGATTCTGCAGAAGGAGAAGAAGAAGAAGAAGAAGAAGAAAAAGAAGAAGGAAATAAAGAAGATCAAGAAAACTAATAAGGGGAAAAGTTTTGATTTTTGATTAATATTAACTCATATGGATTTTGTGTTGATTATTAAAGCTCATACTTGCTTTGTATTGTTTTATATAATGTTTTATCCTATAAAAATCCATTTGCAATAATTTTCCAAATGACCCTCATTTCTTATACGTCATTATACTTGAAAAATACTTGAAAAATAGTCGAAAATTCTCCCTAGCACAAAAAATATACGTTCTAATGCAAAATAAACCTGAAATTCGGACTCAGCACCCCAAAATTACTTAAGAACCGCATATTATACTTGATTTAAAGAGATTTTTTTGCTTGGCCAGCATTTGTATGGAGTCGCCCCACTGTGCATTGGTAGTCGTATAAAATGTTCAAGACATCATCGGTCACATCTGAACACGTCCGGGAATGTTCCGGAGCGGCGATCAGTTTCTGAATTGAACTAAAATACAACATGTGACATCTTTAAGTACTCAAAATTGCAAAAGTAGTTCATTTGTCGTCATATAAAATGTCCAGGATTACATTGGCCACAGCCGGACACGTTATAGGAACGTTCCGAATACATCCAGGAAAACGGGCAGTTTCTAACTTAAACCAAACTCTAACTTAAACTCAAAATATCAAATTACAAATAAAAGGAAGACATTTTTTGATTGCTTTGAAATATTATACAAATTTATCAGTATGTTACAAAGACATGCACAGGTATAGATGAGGTGGTATAACAAAGGTTCCTTTCACCAATAGGTGGATTAAATCGGGTTTTTTAATTTCAGACCACTGTGGACCGGTAGCGCAGAGTGTCGCTCCGAACAATTTCACCACAACGTTTTTAGTGGCAGCTACCTGGAAAAACCTGGAATTGTCAGGGAATTGCAAATGGCCTGGAAAAACATGAAATAATCAGGGAATTTTGAACAAAATCTGGGAATTCTAAATTGATTCTTGATTGTAGTTACAGAGAATATTTAAATTTTAGAATTTTCAGTATGAAGAAGAAGTAGAATTTTTTACCACTACAACACATCCTAGAATGCTTAACTTTTTATTTCCAAGATGTGAAACTAATATTTATAATAATTTATATTATATAAATAAATATTAATAATTATATAGATAAATAAATTAATAAATAAATTTATCAAACAACCGCAATGATTGATTTATTGAGTAGTCAAGAACACTTCGAAATCGATAAAGAAGTACGACGCGCAAACACAGATTGGATTTTCGATAATTAGCTGTAGCTCGGTGATTTGTGAAGGGCCTTGTTCTGCGAGGCAAGTGGTATGGCAAATTTTAATTTGCTGCCACTCGCATTCCTATCGGTGTTAGTCAAGTCGAATCGAATGACATTGGAGTTCTAAGACGGGCCTTTTGCGGCATGTGACTCGATTCGCAGAACATCGAATTAAATGCGAGTAGCAGCGCAGCGGAACTTGGTATTTGAAGAAAATGTTAGAGAAATTCCACTGACTCACGACAGTGCATAAACTTGCCACACTGATAAAGGCTACAAGTTGTAACCGAAACACGGGGTAACGACCCTACTTTCCATGTTACAAATTTTGGGATCCAGCTTGAACTCGGAAGAGTAAATCCCGAACAATCCATGCAAAATAAAATAAGCCGCGTTAGTCAGAAAGTGGTAAAGTGAAATCAACCACTAGCTCAATTAAGCTGCTTTTTCTGCATGACTTATCACTCGGAGAAAGAAAATTAAACAAATGAACATTACCGCGTGGCTTGCAGGCGGTCAAGTGCTGCGAACAGATGAAAGTGCGAGCGACGCTCTTCACTTAGCCAACTTTGTTTATTAATTTTCCACCCTTCGCCTGTGCATGCGTTTGCGATTAAACTTGCGGGGGAAACAGAACAGATAAGGAACCCACTGGAGGAGTGTAATTTGATGGTCAGTATAATAGGAGAAAGCGATTGTAGAATTCACCTAGGGAAATAGAGTAGGTGGAGAAATTTCCCCGGTTCGGTAGGTTGAGATAAAACCCGCTGTAAGGAGTGATCTTGAAAAGTCTAGCAGGATGATTGGCACACGGAGAAAATGCGTTTTCCACCGATAGCACCGGGCTACCCTACCCTACACCCTACACTATCTGTAAAGATCGCATTGAGCAAATGAACTCCCCAAAATTTTTTCTCCGTTAAACTTTTGTTCCTACAATTCTAGCCGCAAAACTTTTCATTATATTTTGGCTGAAGAGAAATTGAGGGCACTTCGTTTGCTAATTTCTCTTCGAGCTACATTCACATTTGTTTGAGGTATGAAGTTTGCTAATGGTGAAAAGCGGGGTAAAATCACTTTATTGTGAAAGTGTAAGTCATGTCGAAAAATATTTTAAAGTTTCTTGTATTGAAAGCAAAAAACGCACATTCAATGATCATTGAAGACAACGAATTTCGTAACAATAAGTATGCAGAGGAACAGCAGCTGTTGCTCTAGAAGAGGATACGTGATGTAAAAACACAGGTGGAAGCGAGTAAGTTGGACGAGACTTATTGCAGGGTGTCAATCCAAAATTTGGATTCAACCCAGCGTCACGAAAGAATGAAAGATTTTGAACGCTAATAGCTCTGTCAATTATGCATGGATTTTCATGGTTTAGATACCGATCGACTCATAAAAGATGTATCAATTATGTGATTTTTATTGTAACACTAGCTGACCCGACAAACTTCGTATTGCCACAAATTAACCTGTGTTGTACATAAATAATGAATCTCGGATGATCTTTGTCACAATCTCGAGTTTTGCAAGCCCCCCAGTGGGCGGCGCTTCCGACAGCGGGTCACCGGCAACACTCGCGACCGTCCCGTCCTGAATGATCTAGTGTTACTATAGATAGTTTTTGTGGTCTTGTATTGACTAATGTTTTATGGAAGTCTCGAATTTCTCGAGTTCGATTAGTTTTTGTGTTTCACAAAAATTTCTGTTTTATTTGTATGAGAGTCTCACCACAGAGGTGAGAGGTCTCTAACTATCGTAAAATGAATTCAAGACTCCAAAATCTCCCACATACCAAATTTGGTTCCATTTGCTTGATTAGTTCTCAAGTTATAAGGAAATTTGAATTTCATTTGTATGGGAGCTCCCCTCTTAAAAGGGGAAGGGGTCGTAATTCACCATAGAAAAAATTTCTGCCATCTAAAACTCCCACATGCCAAATTTGGTTCCATTTGATTGATTAGTTCTCGAGATAAGAGGAAATTTGCATTTCATTTGTATGGAAGCCCACCCTCTTAAAGGGGAGATGGGCCATAACTCGCTTTCTAAAGAAGAGAGGGGTCTCAATTCACCATAGAAAAAAATCTTGCGTCCAAAACCACTTACATGTCAAATTTGGTTCTATTTGCTTGATTAGTTCTCGAGTTATGAGGAAATTTGTTTTTCATTTGTATCGGAGCCCCCCCTTCTTAAAGTAGGGAAATCCATAGAAAATATACCATAAAAAATATTCTTGCCTACAAAAACACCCACATGCCAAATATGGTTCCATTTGCTTGATTAGTTCTCGAATTATGAGGAAATTTGTATTTTATTTGTGTAGAAGCACACCCTCGTAAAGTTGGGAGGGGTCCTAATTCACCATAGAAAATATTTTTGCCTCCAGAAACCTCCACATGCCAAATTTGGTTCTATTTGCTTGGTTAGTTCTCGAGTTATGAGGAAATTTGAATTTCATTTGTATAGGAGCCCCCCCTCCTAAAGTGGGTAGGGGTCCCAATTCATCATTGAAAAAAATTTTGTCTCCAAAAACACCCACGTGCCAAATTTGGTTCCATTTGCTTGATTAGTTCTCGAGTTATGAGGAAATTTGTATTTCCTTTGTATAGGAGCCCCCCCCTTTTAAAGTTGGGAGGGGTCCTAATTCACCATAGAAAATATTCTTGCCCTCGAAAACTTTCACATGCCAAATTTGGTTTCATTTGCTTGATTAGCTCTCGAGTTATGAGGAAATTTGTATTTCATTTGTATAGGAGCCCCCCTCCTAAAGTGAGGAGGGGTCCCAGTTCATCATAGAAAAAATTTTTGTCTCCAAAAACACCCACGTGTCAAATTTGGTTCCATTTGCTTGATTAGTTCTCGAGTTATTAGGAAATTTGTATTTCGTTTATATAGGAGCCCCCCCTCTTAAAGTGGGGAGGGGTTCTAATTCACCATAGAAAATATTCTTGCCCTCGAAAACTTTCACATGCCAAATTTGGTTTCATTTGCTTGATTAGCTCTCGAGTTATGAGGAAATTTGTATTTCATTTGTATAGGAGCCCCCCCTCCCAAAGCGAAGAGGGGTCCCAGTTCATCATAGAAAGAATTTTTGTCTCCAAGAACACCCACGTGTCAAATTTAGTTCCATTTGCTTGATTAGTTCTCGAGTTATGAGGAAAATTGTGTTTCTTTGGTACATGAGCCCCCCCTCTTAAAGTGGGGAGGGGTCCTAATTTACTATAGAAAATATTCTTGCCCTCGAAAACCTTCACATGCCAAATTTGGTTCCATTTGCTTGATTAGTTCTCGAGTTATGAGGAAATTTGTATGGAAGCCCCCCCTTTTAAAGAGGAGAGGAGTTATAATTCCCCTTATAAAGAGGGGAGGGGTCTCAATTTACCATAGAATAAATTCTTGTCACCGGAAACACCCACATGCCAAATTTTGCTCTATTTGCTTGATTAGTTGTCGAGTTATGCAGAAATTTGTGTTTCAATTGTATGGGAGCCCCCCCTCTTAGTGGGGGGAGGGGTTTCTAACCATCACTAAAACCTTTCCTGGCCCCAAAAAACCTCTACATGCATATTTTCATGCCGATTGGTTCTGTAGTTTTCGATTCTATAAGGAACATACGGACAGACAGACAGACAGACAGACAGACAGAAATCCTTCTTTATAGGTATAGATTCTTTTTCAATCACTAATTAGTAAAAATTACCGAACAGTTTCAAGGTTAAATTATTCCATACATTTTCTTTGTGATCTCCTTGCTCCACAGACAGGGACGACAGTTAAATACATCATTTGATTACTGTGATTTCGATTACTTTATGTCTAGAAAAAAAGCAACAAAACCGCCTCGTCCCAATATCTCGAAGATTCTTTACGACGTTTAGACTTAAACTAATTTGATATCTGTGCTTGGGAAGTATGCCAGAAAGAGTGATAAAGTCCTCTCGTCCCAACAAGATTTCTTAAAACTGCGACAAACCTGGTCCAGTTTGATGTTCTGAAAATAAACAATTTCGTTAAAGCATAAACCACCCCCTCCTTATTCCAGTTGTTAATATTTGTTTGGTTTTTGCGTGAGAGAAAAGTGAAGGAAGTATTTTTGCTTTTGTTTTCACGCAAGTTTTGCCAATAGGTTTTCATGTAAGTGCGAACAGGATTAAAAATCTCTTTAGCTTTCGCAGTCGCGTATAGGTACTGCAAGAATTTTTCGGAACTGTTGTCTTCCAAGGAAACACGGCTGAAGGGATATTTGTGCATGTTTCACTGCTTCGTTGATAGACAAACAATTCAAATATGAATAACCGAAACTAATTTTTAGTTAAAACTAGCTGAGTGCCCGATCTTACTCGGGGAGCCATTGTCTCACAGTCACTTGTTCATCGGTTATTATAACCGAAATGCTTATAATGCAAAAATACAACGCTTGTTCCTCTTTCGGAAGTTCCTCTCCATTTGTCAGTTCCCCCTCTTTTGTCTACCCGGCCACCTGCACATCTGTTTTCTTAGTTACTCCCCCTTTCTCGTCAGCAACCTCCGGTCATAAGCTCCTCCTTTTGTCCTACCGTCACTTATGGGAGAACCGTCTAAACATTTCGGTCCCCCTGTTTTCAACTTCTTCAGTGCTGATTCTCTTATGTCAAGGAACATGTGTGCCAAGTTTGATGAAAAACGGTCAAGGCGTTTCGGAGTTACGACCTCCCCCGTGTTAGGGACCCTTCCCCACCTATTAGGGAAACTCCCCCACCCCTTTTTTGTTGACTCCCTAGTTCCCTAATGTCAAGGAACATGTGTACCAAGTTTGATGAAGAACGGTCAAGGCATTCCAGAGTTAAGGGCTCCCCACCCTGTTATGAACCCCTCCCCCTCTTTTGTCAACCCCCCAGTGCTGATTCTCTTATACCAAGCAACATGTGTGCCAAGTTTGGTGGAGATCGGTTAAGGCGTTCTGGAGTTATGGTGGAACATACAAACATACTCACGCTCACTTTTATGTATATGGGTCATTCCACGGGAAATTTACAGTCAAAATTTTTTTTCTCTTCGGAATATTTTTTTTACATTCTTTGTTCAAAAAAAATCGACGTGTTTTTGTATTTCGATGTTACTGTTGGAATTCGCAAGATATGATTTTTTAAAGTATTGTAATCCGCAAAAATCACTTATTTTTAAATACTGATTGTAAACATAGTTTGTAATATCAAAAAATGACTTTCTACCAGATGTGTTCACTATTCCACAGGCTTTCAAAATTGGTATATCATACCTCCTCTCGATTGTTTTTCAATAGTTAAATAGTGCATTTTTATGAACAATTGCATTTTTTTCAAAGTTGGAACTTTTTTTTCTCGATTTTTTTTACTTTAAAATATTTGTTCATCTTTCTCGAAGAAGCATGCAAAATTTGGAAATGGAGAAATGAAAACTCTAGAAGTTATGAATTTTTATATCGAAGCGCGCACGTTAATGCAAACGAGCGGACGAACACGCGTGCTTCAACGACACGTTACACTTAATAGCATCAAAGGCGGCCTCGTTATGAAGCTGCCCGTGGGTTAGAACATCGATTGAGCATTACCGCTCGCTTCACATTAACACACGCGCTGGGACATAAAAACTCATAACTTCCAGAGTTTTCATTTCTCCATTTCCAAATTTTGCATGCTTCTTCGAGAAAGATGAACAAATATTTTAAAATAAAAAAAATCGAGAAAAAAAGTTCCAACTTTGAAAAAAATGCAATTGTTTAAAAAAATGCACTATTTAACTATTGAAAAACAATCGAGAGGAGGTATGATATACCAATTTTGAAAGCTTGTGGAATAGTGAACACATCTGGTAGAAAGTCATTTTTTGATATTACAAACTATGTTTACAATCAGTATTTAAAAATTAGTGATTTTTGCGAATTACAATACTTTAAAAAATCATATCTTGCGAATTCCAACAGTAACATCGAAATACAAAAATACGTGTCGATTTTTTTTGAACGAAGAATGTAAAAAAAATATTCCGAAGAGCAAAAAAATTTTGACTGTAAATTTCCCGTGGAATGACCCATATATATTATATCGCTATATGAAAATTGGGATTTTGTTAAGCACCTGGAAAGCGCTGAAAAAATCAGGGAATTTTGTTTTTCGTATCAACTTATTTGTTTATTTGTAAAAAAAATCATCGGACACAAGGTGGTCTTCATGATATAAACACATATGACAGTAAATACATACAATAGTACAATTACAAATTTATCGTCTACGAGAGAGTCGTCGTTGAAAATTATTAGGCGTCATGTTGAAATCGAACCAACCGTAGAGTTCATTGAACCGCATTTCCATAAATCGGATAGGGTCGTACAGTCCGTAGTTTGCATTCCGTTCCTGCAGGTGCAGGAAATACCTGGTTCTGAGGGGTCGTTCAGGAGCATACAGATTTAGTTGACTCAGAAGAGCGGGGCTGTCAATATCTCCTAGTAGCAATCTAGCCAGGAACGTGGCTTGAGCGTTGGCACGTCTTCTTTCAAGAGTCTCCAAGTTAAGCAGACGGCAGCGTTCCTCATATGGCGGAAAGTTTCTGGGATCGCGCCATGGAAGACTGCGCAAAGCATACCGTAGAAATTTTTTCTGCACTGCTTCGATTCTAGTGATCCAAATTTGTTGATATGGACACCAGATCACTGATCCGAATTCCAAAACAGACCTTACAAGTGCATAGTACAAAGATCGAAAACAGTACGGGTCACGGAACTCCTTGGCGATTTTAAAAATAAATCCAAGTTGCTTATTGGCTCTGCAGATAATGTCGTTGTAGTGTATACGGAAGGTTAGTGCGCTATCCAGGACGACACCAAGATCACGAATGTGATAGACGCGTTGTAACAAATGTCCTGCCATGTTGTAGCTGAAAGCTATGGGCTTATTTTTACGATGAAACGAGATGGCGATGCACTTTGAGATGCTGACGGTAAGCATGTTATTCGAGCACCAATCTTCAAATTTATCCACAAGGCGTTGCAGTTCAATGCAGTCGGAGTCCCTTTTAATTGCTTTAAAGATTTTTACATCGTCAGCATAGAAAGATCGACAGCCAGGTGGCAGAAGAGCTGATAGTTCGTTCATAAAAAGAGAAAAGAGCAAGGGTCCAAGGTTGCTCCCCTGTGGCACGCCAGAGATGTAGTTGAACGAGTCGGAGACCTCTGATCCGATCTTCACACTTAGCCTACGGTGTGTTAGGTACGAACGTAGCCACTTGCAGAACGGTGCGGAAACTCCCAGCTTCTCCAGCCTAGCAAGGAGGATGCCGTGATCCACCCGATCAAACGCAGCTTTCAGGTCCGTATACACTGCATCAATTTGCACCCCTTCATTCATGTTGCGCAGGCAGAACGAGCCGAAATCGACGAGATTCGTAGAGACTGAACGTTTTGGAAAAAAAACCATGCTGGTCTGACGAAATGTAGTGTTGGCAGCTAGCGAACAAAGCGTCGTTCACGATTATCTCGAGCACTTTAGAACTTGAGCATAACGATGTAATCCCTCGATAGTTTTGTACGTTGCGCTTATCACCCTTCTTGTGTACAGGGAACATTACTGATTCTTTCCATAGAGTAGGGAACTTACACTGCTGAATTGAAGCATTGAACAACAGTGAGAGAGGTCTAGCGAGTACAGTAGAACACTTTTTCAGGATGCAAGATGGAATTCCGTCAGGTCCGGCCACTAACGAATATTTTAATTTTCCGATGGCAGTTTTCACAATCTCCTCCGTTACACGAAAGACGTTGAGGTTGATGACTTCGTTAGGTGTGTTTCTAACAGCATAAGCAATTTGTTCTGAGGAAGCAGGAGCACGATTAAAAGCCTGCTTGAAGTGAGTAGCAAAGAGGTTGCATTTATCGCGAGAAACATTGGCTTTACGATCGTCCAGAAACAGACCAACAGGTAGGCCGCCTTCGTTTTTCTTAGAGTTGACAAATGACCAAAATTTCTTCGGATTTCTGCGGAGGTATCCTTACATTCGTAGAGAACTTGCCACCCTATTTTCCTTCGTAATCGTATCGTTACCCGTACGCATGGTCGCGTACGTATAACATATGCATGCATGGGGAAGAGGTCTTGAACCATCATAAGAAACATCCGCCGGCCCCAAAACCCCTGCATACAAATTTTCACGCTGATCGGTTCAGTAGTTTCTGTTGCGTGTAATTAAGAATATTATGTAATGCTTGTGTTGAGTTACCCCGCGCGCTTGCTTGATGATGTTTTTCTTGCGCATAGCCAAGGGAAGTGCGCAGTTTAAATTAGAAAGTAAGAACGTATCGTCGCGTGTAGACGTGTTTTTCTAAAGTTTCAGAGAATAAAGTTATACAGTCCATTAAAACGTGTTTTTGTTTGAATTCCTTTGAAACATGGTCCTTCGAGCCGGATTCAATAACCGAGAGTTGAAGACCAAAAAGACGCGCAATGCATAAAAAAGTGACTTTTGTTAAAAATCGAATGGAAGAAAAAGTCCATGTGCTGCACGCATTGAAGTGAACGAAAATTGCAACGCAGTTTCTGTGTGCCAGAATTCTGCGAGTGATACAAAATCGTTTTATGGTGAAGTGCAATTCCTTAGTGAAGGACGAAATTGTTGCAACGTTTTTTAATCCGTGAAAAGTGATTGATTCGGAGGGCTGATTCTCCCATCAAAGAAGCAACACGATTTTTCATGTTCGAACAGGAAAGGGCTATAGTGTCGGCCACTAGCGAAGTGTCGCAGTGAGCGTTCGTTCGTGAAAAAACTGAATCGACGAGCATCGGTAGAAAAAATTTGAAGTGATGATGTTAAAATCCGGTGCGAAAAAAGTACTATTACCGGAAGTGTTCTCTCTCCTAATTTGAACGTGACGACGCCAGTCAGTGCATGCGCAACGTGAAGAGCAAGAAAGGAATAAAGACAAATCGAATATGGCGGAAAGTGCTGAAGCTTTGCAACGATGTTGTGATGCCGCGCGTGGCAAAGTGATCCGGATTAGGAAAGCAATCGAAGGGGGTGCCATTGATCATCATAAGTTTAGCGTACATACGCTGAACTTGTATTTGAAAATGATTGATTCAGCGTTCGGAAAGGCACGAGGAGCGATTGATCAGCAGATTATACGAAATAACAATTACGAAGGCGCGTGGAACTCTTTAACAGAGCATTTTGAAAACCTTCCCGCTTTGATAAATGAAACCATTGCAAGATTATTGAACTTGACACTAATGGTTACTGAGTCTTTTGTACAATTGAAAACACTGGTTGATGATGTCGAGAAATGTGTAAGTTCGCTTGCTTACCATGATTTAAAGATGGATAAACTGTCAGAAGCAATTATTACGATGCGAATACTCGTAGAGCTTGGGAGTTTACCATCGCATAAAAATATGATAACAGCATTGAGGAATCAACAAGCTGTGTTAGAGCGTTGCGAAAAGGCGAAGCCAATGACGAAAACCCGTGTTGCGATAGCAAATGCTAAACCAGATAAAACTATTTTTGCTAGTAAAACTCATATTACGACTATAAAGAAAGTAGATGGAAATTATGGGTTGTGCAACGATAATAATTTAATTGAGAATTGTGAGTTGTTTAAAGGACTAATCACGAGCACTCGCTACAGCAAGGCGTTGAAGCTTGGTCTTTGTTTCGCTTGTCTGAAGCGTGGTCACATAAAAACAGATTGCAAGGCAAATAAGAAATGCGCTTTATGCTCAGGTGCTCACCATTTACTGTTGCATCCTGATGGAAAGGGTGGACAAGAGGAAATAGTGACCCATGATGCTCCGAACACCGTTTTGCCAACCGATGTGCCAGGCACTAGTCAACAAAATGCGACTATTAACTGTACAGTGTCCTGTGCCGCCAATGAGACAGCCAAACAAAATCTTTTGGCAACGGCAATCGTTGAAGTAATTGATGCTAGCGGAATGCAAAATAAATGTCGAGCTTTGCTTGACTCGGGTGCTATGGATAATTTTATGTCACATTTGTAGACATTTTGAATTTTTTTTTTTTTTTTTTTTTTATGGCGAACATCATAGTTTGTTTCTTACGTGCTGTGTTATTTATTAACTAATTTACGTGTGAAATTGCAAGTGTATAGAGGAATTTGTGTTTCCAAAGTGTACCTCAAAAGGATTATTATCAAGATAAGTAGAAGTTCAGTAGCAACTGCTGCTTGTTATTGAATTATTTACGATATAATTTTGCAGCCGGCTTCGCCGCTGCCGTATTGTGATAAACCTTTTGTCTTTGTCTCTATTGCCTGTGTGCGCTGTCGTAGCGTCCACCGTGCTAGGCAATATGGAATGTGCAAAGTGTAATGGGAACGTATTCATCAATGATCTTGTCTGCTGCCACCGCTGCGGCGGGAGCTTTCACTCTCGCTGCGGTGGAATAAGTGGACCTGCTGTAAAATTGATCAATGCAAGCGATAATGTACTGTTCAAGTGTGATGGCTGTCTATCCGTTCAGAGTTGTGACGAGCAGAATGTTTTTGCGGTTTCGGATATCATATTGATGAAAGGTGAGATCAAGAAGATTTCAGACTCCATCACAGATATCCAAAACAACATTGCTGCTCAGATAGACAACGCGTTTAAGAGCGGGATGGAAGAGTTGGGATTAAAAGTAAATGGTGCTATAAATGATAGATTTCTCGGCTTTGAAAAAGCTATGCTTGAAAAAATGAAAAATATGGCTGGGTCATTTTTTGAAATGCAACGTAAACAGGAATTAGTTGTTATGAACGAACATGTTTTAGATTCGGAAAAATTGAGCGTGAAAAGTAAAAAGCGTAAATTGAATGATAGCGGTAGTAACGCGAATAATGAAGAGGAAGAGGTAACCTTTGCTAGCGTATTGAAAGGGAATGTAAAGAAACGTAAAGCTGGTCCAGTTATTGTGATTAAACCAAAAGAGTCCTCCCAGAGTAGTGAGGCTACACGGGATTTTTTAAAATCGAAATTAAATCCAAAAACACACAAGATAAGTAACTTTAAAAACGGGAAAGATGGCTCGGTTATAGTTGAGTGTGCAACAAAAGATATTGTGGAACACGTGAAAAAAGGCATTGAAAGTAATCTTGGTGAGAGTTACACTGCTGTTGTTCCCATTCCCCCGGTGCCAAGGTTAAAAGTAATGGGCATGAGTGATCAGTATTCTTCTGATGTCTTCATTGACTTTTTAAGAAGTCAAAATGAGGATATTTCCATAGATCAAGTCAAGGTTGTTAATATGTACGAGAATCCACGTTTCAAGTATAATAAGTACAATGCGATAATTGAAGTTGACAAACAGACTTACAACTGTTTATTGACTTCAAAAAAAGTGAATGTCGGTTGGGATCGATGCCATATTGCTCCGGCAATTAATGTTTTGAGATGCTTCAAATGTGGAGAATTCGGTCACAAAAGTACGGATTGTAAGAATGACGAAACGTGCTCTTTGTGCAGTGAAAAACACAGAACATCTGATTGTACGTCCACTGTTTCGAAATGTGTTAATTGTATTAAATTCAATAAAGAACGTAAAATGAATTTGGACGTTAACCACGCAGCATCTAGTTCAGAATGCTTAGTTTACAAGAAATTGTATGAGCAAAAAAAAGGCAGTTTACATTTCGATAAATAGCAACCAAGCTCCAAGAGAAATGTGAATCAATTTGACATAATGTATTTGAATATTGCTGGGTTATCTACAAACTACGTTGCATTGCGACAGATTGTAGAGGAAAAACGTCCATCTTTGATATGTTTGTCAGAAACACATATTGTAGATATTGATGCATTTGATCAATATTCTATACCGGGATACAAAATATCTGCCTGTTGTTCACATTCAAGGCATACTGGAGGGGTTGCTATTTATGTCAAAGAATCTGTTCAAATTATTCTTCGCTACAACGAAGCAATCGATTGTAATTGGTTCTTAGGCATAACAGTGGAAAGCGGCATGAAGATGGGAAATTATGGTGTTATTTATCACTCTCCCAGTTCTAGTGACCAACGATTTATAGAGATTTTAGAAAATTGGTTTGAGATATTCGTGGATTGTAGTAGATTTACTATGATTACGGGAGATTTCAACATAAATTGGCGCGATAACTATAATTCGAATCATTTGAAGCGATTAGCGGAATTCTTTAATTTAAAACAAATAATTAAGGAATATACGCGTATTTCCAGGTTCAGTAGAACTTTAATAGACCACGTTTACGTTAACTTTGACTCTGTTTTGGCAGTGGTGTGCCCTGAGTTAAAAATTACTGATCATGAGACGATAGTAATAAATATTGATCGTAGCATGAACAGTAGTAGTAATCTGGTGGAATTAAAGACCTGGAAAAATTACTCAAAACAAAAGGTATCGGAACTTGTTGCACGAAGCTTGGATTCTCCATTAACAGGAAGCCTTGATCAGAAAACGGCGGTGCTTAATAACACCTTAAAAGCATGTACCAATCAGTTAGTCAAACAAAAATTCGTTGTTATACAGAACTCGAATAGCTGGTACAATTTGGATTTATTGCGTCTTAAACGCAAAAGAGACAAATGGTACAAAAAGTTTTGTAAAACAAATAGAAGTGATCATTGGTACAATTATACCGTTTCGCGGAATATGTATTCACAGTCTCTAAAAAAGACACGGAGTGAATATATACAGAGGAAAATTGATCAACACAAAAACAATAGCAAAGAGTTATGGAGAATACTAAAGTCTTTGTTAAAACCTGGCGATTGTAAGCCGCGGTCCATAACTTTTAACGGCACTGAAGAGCAATCTGAACAAACAATCGCTTCTAAGTTTAATAATTATTTCATCGATAGTGTTTCTTCAATTAATCAATCTATTGAATTAGTTGATGAACCAGATGAAATAAAACAACCGATTGCCACTAACTGTTGTTTTAGCGATTTTCATCCAATAACATTAGTAGAACTTAAAAATATTTGTTTTTCGTTACAAAAAACGACTGGAATTGATAATGTTAACGCTAGAGTCGTACAAGATTGTTTTCATGTCATTGGACACGACCTGCTGAGCCTTATAAATGAATCATTGCAAACTGGGCACGTGCCACATGTTTGGAAGGAATCGTTAGTGGTTCCGATTCAAAAAATTGCTGGGACGATTAAAGCCGAAGAGTTTCGCCCTATCAATATGTTGCACACTTTAGAGAAAATTTTAGAGCTTGTTGTGAAAGGCCAGCTGTTGAACTATATTAATAATAACGATTTGCTAATACCAGAGCAATCAGGATATCGGGAAGATCATTCTTGTGAAACTGCATTGAATTTGGTGTTAGCAAAATGGAAAGAGAATATCGAGCGTAAAGATACTATTGTTGCGGTGTTTTTGGATTTGAAACGTGCTTTTGAAACGATTTCTAGGCCCTTATTGTTGCAAACAATAAAGCGCTTCGGAATAACGAGTACTGCATATAAATGGTTTGAGAGCTACTTATGTGACAGAACTCAAAAGACAATTTTTAATGATTTTATCTCAGATCCCGTGACGAATACTCTAGGTGTACCTCAGGGGAGTTTATTGGGGCCTCTATTATTCATTATGTACATTAATGACATGAGACGAGTTTTACGTTTCTGTGACATCAATCTTTTCGCTGATGATACTGTGTTGTTCATAGCAGCTAAAAATCTCGATTATGCCATAACACACTTGAATGTAGATTTGCGCTCGCTGAGTAGATGGTTGAAATTCAAACAATTGAAGTTAAATACTAGTAAAACCAAATTCAAGGTAATATCGCGCAACTGTTTGAATGATCACGTTGATGTAGAGATTGACGGCGAAATCATTGAACGGGTACACGAGATTAAATATCTTGGTGTTATTATTGATGACAAACTCAAGTTCAATACTCATATTGACAATGTCATCAAAAAGATTGCCAAGAAGTACGGGATTCTCTGTCGTTTGAAAAAAGAGCTGAATACTTTCAGTAAGATTCATCTCTATAAATCAATCATCTCTCCCCACTTAGACTTTTGCACTTCCATATTATTTTTAGCGAATGAATCACAAATATCGAGGTTACAGCGTTTGCAAAATAAAATCATGCGTTTAATTTTGCGTTGCAATAGATTCACTTCCTCAACGCTGATGCTGGATGCTTTGCAATGGTTGTCGGTGAAGCAACGAATTGTTTTCTTGACAATGGTGTTCATATTTAAAGTAGTTAACGGATTGCTACCTCGATATTTGTGTGATCGAATTGTAAGGGGTAGTGACATCCATAGATATAATACAAGAAATGCGGCAGAGATTAGAACACCTAATTTTATAACTGGTGCTTCTCAAAATTCTTTGTTCTTTAAAGGAATTAAGATATACAATTCGATACCTAGGCACATCAGACGTACAACGACGCTATCAGAATTTAAGAGACAATGCATTTCACACGTAAAGGCTGTATTTTGAGCTTAAATGATATTTGACGAAGTTCTTGCAACTGATTATTTAATTTTGATACCTGTTATTATAGTATTTTTTTAGAGATTAATGAAGCACAATGAAACTATTATGTTCGTCATCATGGTGATGATGGATTTTGTAATTGTTAATGTAGTTTAAAAAAAAAAAGAGAAGTCTTCAAAGGTTTGAGAATCGCGCGCGATAAACAGATATAGAGGACTGATTTAAAAATTTGACTGTTCTTGCTATTAGAAATATCTGACTTAACTACTGGTAGTTGACAAATTCGTGATTGTTCAGGAAGATTTGGATGCTTCTGCTTGTTATTAGATGTATAATTTCCTAGCCAGTCAAGGATTTTTTCGGGTTGGAAATTTTCTTGATTTCCCTGGGTGGGGATGCTCTTATAAGTCTCATACTAAGTTGAAGGTTGGACTTGTGCTTTGCTTGCTGATTACAGCGGGAATGGCCTCGTCGGGACTGCTTCGATTTAGTAGCGGACTAAACTGGGTATCGGCTTAACCTAAATTATATGAACATCTTGGTAACTGACAGTAGGTTGCAAATTGGTACTGAAGATTCTTGGTTTGGCAATAACTTAAAAAATTATATATTTTTAATAGTTATAACTTGTATTTGAATACTATCGAAGGAATTTATATCTGTGTTAAAAACCAGATCGTTTTGTTTGTTTACCTGGTTCAAATGTATATTCACTAATTATCTATTAGATAAATCGACTACCTCAAACCTTTGTAGGGGAACGAGGTGGGCTCCATCATCATCATCTACCGTATAGCGGAAAAGTTTACCATCGCATAAAAATATGATAACAGCATTGAGGAATCAACAAGCTGTGTTAGAGCGTTGCGAAAAGGCGAAGCCAATGACGAAAACCCGTGTTGCGATAGCAAATGCTAAACCAGATAAAACTATTTTTGCTAGTAAAACTCATATTACGACTATAAAGAAAGTAGATGGAAATTATGGGTTGTGCAACGATAATAATTTAATTGAGAATTGTGAGTTGTTTAAAGGACTAATCACGAGCACTCGCTACAGCAAGGCGCTGAAGCTTGGTCTTTGTTTCGCTTGTCTGAAGCGTGGTCACATAAAAACAGATTGCAAGGCAAATAAGAAATGCGCTTTATGCTCAGGTGCTCACCATTTACTGTTGCATCCTGATGGAAAGGGTGGACAAGAGGAAATAGTGACCCATGATGCTCCGAACACCGTTTTGCCAACCGATGTGCCAGGCACTAGTCAACAAAATGCGACTATTAACTGTACGGTGTCCTGTGCCGCCAATGAGACAGCCAAACAAAATCTTTTGGCAACGGCAATCGTTGAAGTAATTGATGCTAGCGGAATGCAAAATAAATGTCGAGCTTTGCTTGACTCGGGTGCTATGGATAATTTTATGTCACAACGTTTTGTAGACATTTTGAATTTGAAGAAGGAACCGGCAAATATTCCTATTGTAGGCGTGAACGGTATGAAAACTGCGGTGAAGTTGAAGGTGCATGCAAAAGTGCAGTCGAGAGCTTCTGACTATGCTTTTTGTCGGGACTATTTAATTGTTCCACGTTGCCACCATCGGAAGCTGATGTTGAAAGCTGTCCAATTCCAAAGGACTTAGCATTGGCTGACCCTCTCTTCTACGAACCGAACCGAGTTGATTTGCTTATTGGAGCTGAAGTATTTTATGAACTGTTGAACTAAGGGAAGATAAAAATGTCAGCAGATTTACCACTACTGCAAGAAAGTGAATTGGGGTGGTTAGTGTCTGGACGCGTGTCTAATTCGACGAATGTTCGCACCGTGCGTGTTTGTCATGCAATGTCGAACGAATCACCAGAACAAGAATTAATCCAACTGATGAAACGATTTTGGTCGGTTGTTGAGCAGCATCACATTGAATTAACCTTCCTAGTGCATTGGGGTCGTTTTCGACCCATCGGCATACTTACAAAGCTTGATACTCAGTAACGGAACGAGCTAGAGACTTGAAATTTTCTGACTTTTCCTAACTTTGGAAAACTAGCATTGTGGGGGAGTTTCAGCTTTTTTTTTTTTTCCTGTATGGACTCATCACTGCGACCAGTAAGTTAGATCTATTGTGATATCGCCCGGGTGTTTGTTGTATAACCCGCACTGCATTTATTTTAGCTATAGTCGCTATTGAGTGAGCGATATGCTTATTGAATTTCTTTTTTTATGCGTGCTTGTGTGTAATTGGGTACCCTTCTTTCAATGCTTTACTCTACTTTATCCACCTCGTTCCACATGACAGCGCACAGTCCCCAATTATAGTCATCCCTGGCGTAGCAAACCAGTGCATTTTTACTACAAGGGTCTCATTTTTGCACTGTCAATAGGCCATATCGGGATAATATAGAACTCAGCATGAAGGAAGGGCGATGAGGGGCCTGAGAATAAACCCATGCTAAAGTCACTTTGACATCGAATGGCCTGATTCTACTAAGATTCGAACCCATGACCATTCGCTTGTCAAAGCAGACTCGGTAACCTTGCGGCTACAGAGTTTCAGCTTTCAGCGACATCTAGAAGAGCCACAGCAAAAAAAGTTACATATTATGCATTAAGGGTCGAAAACGACCCATTCATCCATTTTCAATCCGAATTTTGTTTTCTTTACCTCGTTTGAAAGCTGTGGCCAAAAACTGGCACCCAAGGTATGTTAGAGGATATTTGTTGACTAATGGCCACTTCTGCGTCGGTTCCGGAACACCCACTACTAGGTCCCGGGGGACATGTTTATATTTTGAGATAATTCATTTTGCGGCACATCAAATCACATTGGGTTGATAAAATAAGATTAATGGAAGTACAATAGGGACATTTTGAACTCAAACGGCCATTTTCCCATTGGTTCCGGTACATCCGGTACCTGGTTTTTGAGGACAATTTTGAATTTTAGGATGATTTATCTTGCCACACGTCAAATTACGTCAGCTTGATATCACAAGACTATTAAAAGTATAATAAAGACATTTTGAAGGCAAATGGCCACATCAGCTTTGGTCCCGGAACATCCGGTACCCGGTTTTTGGGCCCATTTTTGTATTTTAGGATAACTCATCTTGCGACACATCAAATCACATCGGCTTGATTAAATAAGACTAATGGAAGTTAAATAAGGTCATTTAGAAGCCAAATTACCACTTTACCACCGGTTCTGGAACATCCGGTACCTGGTTCCGCGGGACATTTTTGGATTTTGAAATAACTCATCGTGCGGCACATCAAATCACAACGCCTTGATCAAATAAGACAGTTACAAGAGGTTTGAGGACAATTTGAAGACAAATTGCCATTTCACCATCGGTTCCGGATTGTGCGGTACCCGGTTTTTAGGGACATTTTTGGATTGCAGGGTAATTCATCTGCCCCGCTGATATAGCCGTAGGATTACGTCTTACCGCAGGGTAACAAAAAATTGCTATATTTTTTTTATTTTATTAACCCTCCGCTCTCCCCCACACCAAAAAGCTCTCGTGAGCCCCCTGGTAATGGACACTCAACACTCAACCATAGACTAAACAAGAAAAAGAAAATTTAAGTGGTTGAGAGCAGATCAAAATATTGTGATTAAATTTAATATTAACTAAAACAAAAAAATGAACATTGAAATAATATATGTGCTTCTAGTGGATTTAGTATCCTTTTAAAGAAGCACAGCATATTGAACTATTTACAAATTATATTTAAATGACGATTATAACAAAATTACTCAAAGCAAAGACATATTGAACAATAATACTAAAGGAAATAACAAATAGAAAGAGAAAGATAAAAAAGAAAAAGCTTTTAAACTTATTACATATATATATATTTATTTTTAAATTATTAGTTATGCCATCTGATCTCTCAAGTATTGTTTGACATTAGTTTTGAAAGATGAAGCGTTAGTCATTCTTCGAAGATGCATAGGTAGCCTATTATATTTGGTTGGACCTATGAAAGAAATCCGTTTTTGACTGAAGCTGGAATGCGTATGAGATCTCGAAAGGTGATTAATTTTTCTTGTGTTGTGAATCCGAGGTGCTATATCTATTGCTAGATTGTGTAACCGCTTTGGGTCATGTAAAATGCTGTGGACCATTAGCAACGTTTGTTCTTCACACAGCCCAAGAATTGGTAGTATTGTGTGAGGAAGATCAGTGTATAATTGCATTGACGGATATAAGAACGGTAACTTAAAGATTATTTTAAGGCATCGGTTTTGTAATATTTGAAGTTTTATCAATTTTGACTTACAAACTCTACCCCATGAAATGATCAAGTAACTCAGATTTGGATGTGTGCAAAATAAAAGTGAAGCATAGCTTTTCGAGGAAGAAAATAGCTAACACGTCTCAATACTCCGCACATAGAAGATATCTTACTTACAACTTTATCGATGTGAATATCCCAAGATAAGGTGGAAGCTAGATATGCACCCAAATATTTAAATGATTCGACTTTATCAACAATATCAGTTCCAATAGCTAATACAGGTACCTGTGGAAGAATTTTCCTGGGTGATCGAAAGATCATGAACTTAGTTTTTTTTAAATTTAATGACAGAAGATTGGTAGAAAAGTACTCCTGAAGCAGTTGTAGATCCTGTTTCATGTCTGAAATATTGATATTCAACTACATGTGAGGGTAAAATATGGCTGTAGCATCAGCAAATAACCTACCTAGCTGTCCCAGCAAGATTTATTTTACTTAGATCATTGATGTAAAGGAAGAAAAGTAAAGGGCCAATGTTACTCCCTTGTGGAACTCCAGTACTTATTATTCTCTGGGAACTTATTTCCCCGTCATATACGACATATTGGCTTCTGTTACTCAGATAGCTACGAACGATGTTATTTGCAATGCCATATTTTTCTAAATTCCGTAATAGTATATCATGATTGAGAGTATCAAATGCTTTTTTTAAATCAAGGAACAAGGCACCCACCATTTTCTTTGCATCAGTTTCTTCTAATATTTGATCAACGAGCTCGGTTACTGCCACAGTTGTATTACTTCCACTACGGAAACCATACTGCAAACTGTACAATATGTTATGCTGGTTCAGAAAGTTTATCAGACGAATAATTAGAAGCTTTTCAAAATTTTTATTTAAAACTGACAAGGTTGATATGGGCCGATAGTTGTCGAGTTGGCTTGAGTCTCCTGATTCGAATATTGGGACCACTTTGGCAGTTTTAAGACAATCTGGATATGAACCTGTTTCGATAATCAGGTTAAATGTTTCAGACAGAATTCGTGAACAACATTACTTTTGATTATTTTTGGGGGGATATTGTCAGGACCCGGACTTTTGTTAGATTTTAGCTCGTTAATCAAAAGCACAATCTCATTTTCAGACGATGGCTGCAGGCTCAGAAACAGGGTTGATATGCCGTAACGGATTTCCACGAGTAACATTTATTTTAGCGGCTAGCTTTGGACCAACAGATGTAAAATGTTTGTTAAATTCTTCACAGATTTTTTTGTTATCAGTGACAGAATTTCCTTGTATGGATAGAGAGAGTTTAGGATTATTAATAGGTTTACCTAGTATTGCGTTAATATTTTTCCAAAGTTTAGAATGCGGTGTATTATTTAGTAGATTTTCGTAATAGCTTTTCTTGGCTTGTTTTTTAGCTATATCTAGTTTTTTTTAAATATGTTTCAATAGTTCAGCTGATCGCGTGTTGTTTGGATCTCTGCGACATTTTTTTTAAGTAATTTAATTTTAATCATTGTCCACAAACTAACGTTCATCCAAGGGCATTGGGTGCTTTTTATATTAGTTACCTTAGATACGGTTTTACTGCAACCTTTGAGGATATCGTTATATTTAAAAATGATATTCTTCAAGGAATCATTCGCGTTATGAACTGGTCCAATGCCTTCCAAATAACGTTTGAATTCAGTTTCAAGTTTATCATGGTTGACAATATTTTTTGATAAGATTATCCTGCTAGATCCACCATACAATTTAAACTCTGATACAATCAGAGAATGATCACTTAAATCATTTAATGTTGTATGATTGCAAAGTCGGTTGGCATCTATTATATTGCATAATACATGATCAAGAATATTTTGGCTAGAAGGTCTCGTAACAAATGTGTTAGAACAGATAAAACTATAGGACTGCAAGAGGTGCTTGTATTTAAGGACTACGTTATTGTTTCCTAAGTTTACTGGTATATTAAAGTCACCAAATAATAAACAAGGACGATTAACCTTGCTTCTGAGTAAGCAACCCTCTAACAGATCATGGAGCAGATTGAAATCATACGATGGAGGACGATACAAACCGTGAATATCATACGTTCCTCCATTTAGCATCAACTCAACTAAATGTGATGAAAACCTTCACTGCAAATATTTTCAATTATTTTATACTCAATTGACACATTCCGCCGTGACGTTACAACGTTTTGACATTTCTTTGTACAGTATTTGTGTTTCAGCTAAGAAAATCATTGAGAAACCCCCAAATATTATTATATATTTGAAAAGAGCATAAAATTTCCTATTAAAAATGAACAAATTTGCCTTACCTAGATTATTTTGGGAAGCAAATACCGTGAACGTATCATATTCTGCGCAGCTCCTAATTCTGCGCATTTTTCTTTATATATGTATTTTTCAACATTGTGCATAACTATGGCCATTGTGTTATTTTTTTATAAATCTCTGTTGAATATTACGCCATTATTCACAAAAGGGCCATAATATTTGACAGCGAAATAAATTAAAGTGAAACTGAAAGTATTTTATATGTCAGAAAACAACGTAGTTAGCGCCAACGCTAAAACTGTCCTTCTAGAAAATTAACAAAATAATGATCGAAATTCTTTGCAATGATCAAATTACCCAGCATAATTAGAAAGAATAATTAGTTTTAGTTATGTTTTAGGCAAAAAGATTGATTGCATGCCTTGTTTTCGTTGGAAAAATTCGATGCAGTAGTGCGCAGATTTTTTATTCATGTTCCAAATTCTGCGCAGTAATGTATATATGAAGAAATCGCGAAAAAATACGCAACTTCTCCCAAATGGCTGAGGTATAGAGGCATAGAAATTCAAGTAGAACCTTTAACTTGCATTGATTGGAATCCTGTGTTACGGCTCGGGGTCCGAACCTACGAACGCCAATTCATGGAACCATGTCTTCTGATTTTTTTTGACAGTCGAACTTCATTGAGCTGTCAGGGAGTGGAGAAGTATATATGTATATGATGATGATGATGGTCCCACCTCATGCCCCTACAACGGTTTGAGCGAGACGATTTATCTATTAAGATATTTATGTAATAACAATGTAGCCAGGTGTAAAAGCAAATAACGAACTGGCTTCTAATACAAACATATCAAACTTTCAAGTGAATATCACAATTTCAAACAATGTCCAAGGCTCGTCCAAAACGTTTCCAACCCGAAAATTATCTGGACTTGATTAGGAATTGAACCTAATATTTAGGAGCTCAAGCTAGTCAGAATTGGTTCTAGATAACGATCTAGAACTACGAGGGAGATCCTGCAGAACTTTGGTGCTCGATATACCACTCGGCAACAAAGCGATGGTATACGAGTTCCAAAGTTCACAAGCAAACCCAAGCCCGTCCAGCTTCCGCTCTAAACCCTTTGTTCAGGACTTTAACCTGATCATTCATTTTCCAGATTGTGTATGTCTGTTCCCGCGCGCGTGACTCAAACATGTGTAGCCTTCTCTATACTTTTTTAATTAATAATAACAATTTCAAATCCATCATCATCAGTGAACATGATAACTTAATATATCCACTAAATATACAAAAAATAAATAAATATACAATCTTCTTTAAGTAATACAAAAAATCATCAAATTGTGTCTATAAAGTAGATTTTATGTGTGAAATGCAAAGCCTCTTGAATTCCGCCATTGTTGCTGCACGTTTTATTTGTCTTGGCATCGAATTGAAAAAATTTATTCCTTTGTACAACAGAGAGTTCTGTGATCTTCTAAACAAAAAATGTGGTGTTCTTGCATCTTCCGCGTTTCTAGTGTTGTACGAATGTAAATCTCTTCCTCTTTCAATTCGATCACACAAATATCGAGGTAGCATCCCATTAAGAATTTTATATAGAAACACCATTGTCAAAAAATAAACTCTTTGCTTCACAGAAAGCCATTGCAATGCGTCCAGCATAATATGTGAGGAAGTGTATCTATTACATCTTAAAATTAATCGCATAACTTTATTTTGCAAGCGCTGCAACTTCAATATTTGTGTATCGTTTGCAAGGAACAGGATGGATGAACAAAAATCTATATGTGGTGAAATGATTGACTTATATAAAAGAATTTTACTACTAATCGTCAATTCATTTTTTAAACGGCACAAGACACCGTACTTTTTCGCCATTTTTTTGATGACATTATCAATGTGAGACTTAAAAGTTAACTTGTCATCAATGATTACTCCAAGATACTTTAGTTCATTTACGCGATCAATAGTCTCACCATCAATTTCAACGTTTACGTCTGGCTTGAAGTTGGCTGAAATAATCATATATTTTGTCTTGCTAATGTTGAGTTTAAGTTGTTTAAATTTTAACCAATTCGAAAGATAATGTAAATCTTGGTTTAAATGTGATACAATTTCATTAGGGTCCTTAGCCGCAATGAATAGAACAGTGTCGTCCGCAAACAAATTTATGTCGCAGAACCGTAAAACTCGTTTCATGTCATTGATATAAATTATAAACAAAAGGGGCCCCAATACACTTCCTTGCGGTACACCAAGTGTGTTGGCAAGGGAATCAGAATTCAAATTATCAAAGCGAGTTTTCTGAGTTCTGTCACATAAATAACTTTCAAACCATTTATATGCCATCCCTGCAATACCAAATCGCTTCAAGGTTTGTAACAATAAAGGCCTAGAGATTGTTTCAAACGCGCGTTTTAGATCCAAAAATACAGCAAGAATAGTTTCTTTAGCTTCGATTTTTTCTTTCCATTTTGCTAGTACCAGATTTAATGCAGTTTCACAAGAGTGTCCCTCTCTATAGCCCGATTGCTCTGGAATTAGCAAATGATTATAATTTAAGTAACTCATAAGCTGGCCTTTGACAACAAGTTCTAAAATTTTCTCTAATGTGTGCAATATGTTAATAGGACGGTACTCTTCGGCTTTATCCGTTCCATTAACTTTGGGAATAGGAATCACAAGCGACTCTTTCCAAACTTTAGGCACGTGCCCGGTTTGCAACGATTCATTAACAAGGTCCAGCAAGTCGTGTCCAATGACATGAAAGCAATCTTGTATTACTTTTGCGTTGACATTGTCGATACCAGCCGATCTCTCTAAAGAAAAACAAATATCTTTCAACTCTGCAAAAGTAATTGGGCGGAAACCATCAAATCTAATATTGCTAAGGATCGGTTGTATTATTTCGTGAGGTTCACTAACCAAATCAATACCTTGATTGATCAGCTGAACACTATCAACGAAATAACTGTTAAATTTATTTACTATAACTTGCGTCGATTGTTCTTCAATGCCATTGAAAGTTATGGATCGCGGAGAATTATCTTTACTCTTAATCAACTGTTTTAAAATTTTCCATAACTCTTTACTGTTATGTTGATGGTGATCAATCTTCCGTTGTATATAATCACATCGAGCCTTTTTCAAGGTGCGTGAATATACGTTACGAGCGGCTGTGTACCTAACCCAATCATCACTATTATTGCTTCTACGAAACTTCTTGTACTTTTTATCTCTTTCACGTTTCAAACGTACTAGATCTAAAGAGTACCAGTTGTTTGTATTACGTAGTTCCACATACTTATCAAAAACAAGCTTATTGGTACACTCTTTTAGCGTGTTGGTAAGCACAGCTGCCTTATGGTCCAAAACACCTGTTATTGGGAGAAAATCCAAGCTTCTCGAAACAAGCTGAGACACTGCCTGCTTCGAATATCTATTCCAGCACTTTATCTTTACTTTATCATCACATGTTTGGTTTCTATATGAAAACACAATTGTTAATATTAGTCTAAAGTATAATGTTCAGTATAGAGAAAACCCGAATGAACTCGCCCTTCACGTTATCGACAATAAAATATTTAAAATAAGCCAATCCAAATGATAATAATGTTCCTGTGCCACCTGGACAGCACAAGAAGGCCAGATCATGGATTTAATCATGGTAATGGCTAATGTCGGATTTTTGATGTGCTTTCAGCGTATAAAGACATAAACTACATGGTATGAATGTTTATTGTTACTTTTTAGGTGCGCAGAATTAGGAACAAACATGCGCAGAATTAGGAACATGGGCAAGAGAGTGCGCAGAATTAGGCACCGTGGATAAGTTTACAAAACGAAAGATATACTCAATTGTTGGTCGACTTTTAATTCCCATGTTTTTTACCATATATTATAGACCGTAGCACTACTTGTTGCTGCTATCAACGTTATCAATTTAACTCTAGAATACTCATAATAGCGGAGGAATCATAAAAATGTCTTAACTGCGCAGAATATGGTACGTTCACGGTATGTACCGTGATGTTACAACGCGCCAGAAATTCGTCTTTTGGTTCTTCTGTTAAAATATATGAAAATTCTGCTCTCTTTCAAATTTTATCTAAAGAGTTTCTTCTATGATTTGACAAGAGATGAATACTGAACAACTTGCTATGTTCAGAATTCCGATAATTAGTGAAGTTAATTTTTAAACAGATTTTACTTTTCGTGACGTTACAACGCTCTGCTCTCCACAGAGAGGGTCGTAGCTCCATTGTAACGTCACGAAAAATCTGTTCAGTTAATATTCGTTAATTATCGCTGTTGCTGCCTTCTGTACATATGAGATAATTCAGAAATATGTTGTTAATTTGTCTTTTCACTATTTTGCCCACGTAATTGTGGGGTTGTTCACAAATTACGTCGCGCAGTGGGAGGGATTCTTAGAAAGTGAGACATAAGTAATAGCATCGAAACCTTGAACCATAGCACAATAGTTGCTTCAGAAAAGTTTCTTCATTTAAAAAGTACTTTCTAGTGGTGGGGTATGAAATGCGGAAGGCAACTAGGAAGAAGCGCCCAACATAGCTCTAGCCATCCCAAGCCCCTACCTAGCGCCTCCACGTGGCCATACCTGGAAATACTTCAATTTGTATAATTGAGTAGCCAAGCTAGGAGGTGCGGGGTCGTGCGGTTTTCAGTTCCTAACCTTACAAATGTAGTTTTAGGCAACCATTAAACCACACGACTTTATTTTCAAGTATTATATGATTTAAACTAATATTTTTGGCAAAAAAATCTATTTTCAGAGAGCGAAATAAGGCGCTATATCCTTGGCCAATTGCAGCCTGGCTTCTGGTCTAAATACCATTAGTTCATCCCTGAGGGTCCGGAGTATCACTTAACCTTTATTAGCAAAGATACTCCCAACGATTGTAAATAAATCATTATCTATGTGTACGGGAAGCGTTTGGTACGGGAGGTCCACGCTTTCTTCCTTCCCCTTGATTTCAAGGAGTTAAATGGAATTAGATATTTTTTCTGCTTCCACTTGATTCCTTGGAATTCTCTCTGCGGTACATGCTGCGCAGTTGGCCTGGCCGTTGACAAGAAAAATGATTGATTCAAGTAATCGTCATTTTCCAGGATGCCTTCAAGAATTGGCTGCGTTAGTGTGAGATTAGATTAGATTAGATTTAAAAAGTACTTTCTAGTGGTGAAAAATTATTCGGACATTAGGGTGTCCTCAAGCAGATACAAAAAATATTTTCTCTATTTTAAGTCAGAAATGATTGCTGTCTACAGATAATTTGTAGAAAAACTAATTTTAAGAAACTTCGTTGAATACTGCAGATTTATATTTCTTACATGAAAAACCTGTTTTAATCCACCTAGTGGTGAAAGGAACCTTTGTTATACGATCTTACTTGCTATTTGAGATAGAAATCGACACGTCTTCGGAACAAAATTCATCTATTGGTTAACGATGCATGGTGCGTTGGTTTACATAAAATTTTTGGAAATTGAATAAGTTCACGAAATTTGAATAAAATAGGAGCACTTATAAATTTTGATAGATTCTTTTTTCAAGAAATTGCTGAGTAAGTTGTTCCTAATATGAGTAAGTGCAAGTAAAAGTAAGTTGTAAAAGGAAATAATATTCTTTGACATATACATTGCGTAGTAAAGGTCTTTTAAATGCCATATTGTTATAAAGTTACAAATCATGGTTTAACTAACGTATATTCTTCAATAAACTTGTTATGAGCAAAATGTTAGAATTATTCAATGCATTAATACTTTTATTTGTTAGGAAAATAGATCAGCATAAGCCGACATCACAGAAACGAAGCAAGCAGCATGTGAAGTCCGCAATTGATCTCAACTGGAACTTTTTCTCGTTTCTTCATATGAAAAAATGGGTCTGTATGCAGCGGAATTATCAGCAAATGTAAAAGATTTAAAATCCGTTGGTAGTCAAGTAATTCGAGGTCAAAATTGGGGTATTTTTTATAATCAAAGGTCTACAGTTCCTAAACAAGCAAACATAGAGCTATACTATATTCAGCAAAGTTGTGTATTTTTACTATTTGTACAACTTTGTAATACATGAACCAGTCATACAACAATTACAAAAAGAGCTAAAGTAGAAACACTGATTTTACAAATTCATTTACAATAAATAAAATTTTTCCATCTTCGCTGAAGAGATAGAAGGTTGCTGTCTTCAGCAAAATTTCTTGTAATAAAATGCTCTAAAACTGCAGAACACATCAATGCGTAATATTGAAACTGAAGACAATTAATTTTTTTATTTCACTTTTAGGGGGATTAATCAAAATTTAAATTCTACCAGACGATAGAGCTTTCAAATTCAAGAAACTCTTCCAAAGGTTCGATAAACCTAAGACCAAGTTTTCCTAGGCAAAACTATAGTGCGCACGTTTTTTTTGGTTTTAGACTATTGTGCGCGCGAGTAAACCGTGTTACAAAAGTTGGCGCGAGTGTTCGAGGGTTAATATCTTTTGACCGGCAAAACCAGTTCTTATGAAATTTTGCAGATACATTCGCAGTGTCAAAACCTTTCGTTTGATACTAAAATAATTGAAACTTGATACATTATCTTAGTCAAAATTATTATAAATTATTGTTAATTGTGATGTGTTGTACACGATTGTCCATAACTTTCAAATTAAACGTCCAATCAAAAAACAAATCAATAGTGATCTATTAGGCTATATTGCCTCTCAAATGAGACTAATAGCACAAAAATCGGTTTAGCCATCTCTGAGAAACAGGCGATAATTATTATTATTACCTTGTCAAAACAGGTTTTTAAGGTTAACTTTTAAACTACTTGTCTGTTCTCAATAAAACTTCTTGACAATTTTTATATTATAGCAAGAGCTTTCATTTGGTACTAAGATCATTGAAATCGGTTGTCTAATTCCGGAGAAAATCGTGTCTGGTAGTTTTCACATTTTTACCTTTGTTATACTATAACAAAGGTTTAGGAATTGGTCGAAAAACACGAAATTGATCCGAGGCCCGGAGGGCCGAGCCACATATACCAATCGACAGGGTTCGACGAACTGAGCAATGTCTGTGTGTGTGTGTGTGTATGTGTGTATGTATGTGCGGGGCGCAACTTTTCTATCGCCTGTTTCTCGGAGATGGCTGAACCGATTTGTTCGCTATTAGTCTCATTTGAAAGGTATTATTGCCTAGTATATCACTATTGAATTGTTTCGTGGTCCGACTTTTCGTTTGAAAGTTATAAGTAAAAACGTGAAAATTACGTGACACGATTTTCTCCGGAACCAAATGACCGATTTCAACGATCTTAGCATCGAATGAAAGCTCTTATTAAGGCTAAATTTTTCGAATAAATTTTATTGAAAACAAATGAGTAGTTTAAAAGTTATGCTTAAAAAACCTGTTTTGACAAGGTCATAATTATCGCCTGTTTCTTAGAGATGGCTAAACCGATTTAGGCGCTATTAGTCTCATTTGAAAGGTAACATAGCCTAATAGATCACTATTGATTTGTTTTTTGATCGGACGTTTAATTTGGAAGTTATGAGCAATTGAATATAATACATTAAAATTTACAATAATTTATCACGATTTCATCCAAGATAGTTTATCTAGTTTGATTTATTTTGGCATCAAAGTAGAGATTTTGATGCTGCAAGTATATCTGCAAAATTTCAGAAGACTTGGTTTTGCCGATCAAAAAATATTAACCCTCCAACACTTGTGCCAACTTTTGTAATACGGTTACTCGCGCACACAATGGTCCAAAACCAAAAAGACATGCGCTCTAGAGTTTTGACTGGGAAAACTTGGTTTTAAATTTATGGAATCTTCGTAAGAATTTCTTGAAATTGAAAGCTCTATCGTCTGGTGGAATTTAAATTTTGATTAATCCCCCTAAAAGTGAAATAAAAAAATTATTTTTCTTCAGCTTCAATATAACATATTGATGTGTTCTGCAAAGTTTTAGAACATATTATTACAAGAAATTTTGTTGAACACAGTAACCTTCTATCTATTCAGCGAAGATAGCAAAATCTTATTTATTGTGTATATGAATTTGTAAAATCAGTTTTTCTATTTTAGTTCTTTTTGTAATTATTGTATGACTTGTTCATGTACTACAAAATTGTACAAATAGTAAAAATACACAACTTTGCTGAAAATAGCATACCTCTATGTTTGCTTGTGTAGGAACCGTAGAACTTTGATTATAAAAAATACCCAAATTTTGACCCCGAATTACTAGACTACCAGCAAACGGATACATTTTAAACATTTTACATTTTTTTTATTTTAAACATACATTTGCTGATAGTTTTGCTGCATACAGACACCATTTTTCCATATGAAGAAATGAGATAAAATTCCAGTTGGGGTCAATTACGGTACACCTTACATGCTGACTGCTTCGTTTCTGTGATGTCAGTTTATGCTGATCTATTTTCCCAACAATTTAAAATATTAATGCATTGAATAATTATGACATTTTGCTCATAACAAGCTAATTGAAGAATATACGTTAGTTAAACAGCGATTTGTAACTTTATAACAATATGGCATTCAAAAACCTACACGTGTTGTACAAAATGTGTGAGTAATTGAAGGTTAATAAAAATTGATGAAATTTATTGATGTCAATCAAAAAGAATGGCATTACAGGAATTTATGCATAGTTCAAAAACCTATAAAACTAGACCTTTACTACGGAATGTATATGTTAAAGAATAATATTTCCTCTTACAACTTGCTTTTATTTGCACTTACTCAAATTAGTAACAACCAACTTACCCTTTCTCAGTAATTTCATGAAAAAAGGAACTATCAAAATTTATAAGTGCTGCTATTTTGTTCAAATTTTGTAAACTTATTCAATTTCCAAAAATTTTATGAAAACCAACGCACTACGCAACGTTAACCAATAGATGAATTATGTTCCAAAGACGTGTCGATTTCTATCTCAAAGAGCAAGTAAGACCGTATAACAAAGGTTCCTTTCACCACTAGGTGGATTAAATCGGGTTTACTCATAACTTTTAAACAAAAAGTCGGACCATGAAACAACACAATAGTGATACACTAGGCAATAGTACCTTTCAAACAAAAGTAAAATCGAACGAATCGGTTCAGCCATCTCCGAGAAACAGGCGATAGAAAATTAAGCGCGCACACACACATACATACATACACACACACACACACGGACATTGCTCAATTCGTCGAACCTTATCGATTGGTATATGTGACTCGGCCCTCCGGGCCACAGATCAACTTTGTGTTTTTCGACCAATTTTTAAACCTTTGTTATAGTATAACAAAGGTAAAAGGTGCTTTTTAAATGAAGAAACCCGAATTAATCCACCTAGCGGCGTGACCTAGCCTTTCTACTGCCACAATAATCATTATTTAATTTCTCAGAAACATCTGAACAGAACAGAAAAATAATGTTAACACAAAAGATAATTTTTGCAGACTTGAATGAATATATATAGAAAATTAGAAATTAACCCTCTAACGGGTCTACAGACGGCCTTAACTTTCGGGCTTCAGAGCCACATACGAAACTTGTTTTGAATTGATAAAAAAGAAGAAAAACAAAAGTTTATTTATATCCTTTAATTCTACTACTGTGTTTTATTGATAAATACGTATTTCGGTCTCGACGTGTGACCTTCATCAGTATCTAACTAACTTAGACTGTTTTGTTTTGAATTGACAATATGAAATATGTGTTCATAGCAGATGCTTTGATATTTTGATATTAATACCATGCGTTCAAAAGTTAGCATCTTTGAAAAACAAGAATTCAGAAAAATTATTATTATACTTGACTTTTGAAGAAATAGGATATCTACAACAAAATGATTAATCTGAAAATTTTACTATTAGTTTGTTTGGCTTCAATTTTGCAACATATCCTAATTAGAAAAAATAACTGCTTAGAGCATTAGATATGAAAAAGAGAAATTTCTTGGCTAGTGCTCCTTCAGATAATTATTTTTGCATAAAAATCAAAACTTGAGCCTCTTTTGAAAAGATAGTCATTAGCCTGATCGCATCGTTTTTACAATGTTAGAGGGTTAGGAAAACAAGAAGAAGTCGAAAAATAGTGCAAAAGCTGCGCCATAAACATGCTTGAGAATGAAAAATATGATCGACATGATTTCCAGCGCTTGTCATTTTGGATTTATTTATTAAAACATGATACATGACATAAGACATCTGTCCTTTAAAATGTCACTAACGAAAACAAATCTTACAAAATTACTACCGTGCACCGTTTACTTCCTATTTTTCAAATAACATTTCTAATCTCTAATATCTAATGATTGAAAAGAGCATCTATTGATGCGCAAAATTTGTTTGAAATTTGTATAAATTTATTTGGAAAAATCAACTCACTAGTATTTTTAATCCTATACACCACTTTACCGACATGCTAAATTAACTGCTTTTTTCGCTTTTTGCTTTTCTTGTACAATTGTGAGTAACAGCAAGTGAAGAAAATGATAATTGAAATCTTAAATCAAAGAAAGAAAAAACTTTTCGATTGAATCCCACTATTTAATAATTATTTGCAACAGATACGTAGTTCGCCTACGACGTGCAGGCTTCATCAGTGTCTTATTTCAAAGCGTACACGTATCTGTCGCGAATAAATATTAAATAGTGGAATTTAGTCGGTAAAAGTTTTTTCTTTTCTTTAATTTTATAGTTCGCATTCCACTAAGAGGCTTCAAAAATTTCAGACAATTGAAATGTTTCTCACTTTTCTTGAATTTCAATGCAAATTAGAAAATTTCAAATTGTCATCACATACACACGTACATACATGCATACATACATACATACATACATACATACATACATACATACATACATACATACATACATACATACATACATACATACATACATACATACATACATACATACATTCATACATACATACATACATACATACATACATACATACATACATACATACATACATTGAATACAATCAACATTTGATTGATGCTTTGATTTCACACGTTTTAACGGTTTAATACACGGTGCTTAGGTGTTAAAGTTTGAATAACTTTTGAATGAACCGTCCGATTTTAAATAACTCGGTTTCGTTTGATAGATCTCAGCAGCAATTTTCAAATAATAACAAAATGTGTGATGTTTTACATTGAATTGATACTTATATGTTACAAAAATATGTTTTAAATACTATTTTTTCACATTTCTTTATGTAACTTTCAAACTACGAGGCCAATCGTCATGAAATTTGGAAGTTAAGGGTTTGCAAGACTCCTCTTTCATATGCAATCAGTTTTGTTCAAATCGGTTAAGGGACCTGTGAGATAATGAAGTCCCATATTTTTCATATTTTTATACATAACTTTTGAACTAAAAGTCCGATCAATATGAAATTCAATAGCAACCTATGGGACACCTAGACCTTTCATTTGCCACTAAGAACATTAAAATCGGTCCAGCCATCTCCGAGAAAAGTGAGTGAGATTGAAAGCGTTACACACACACACCCACCCACACACACCCACACCCACACCCACACCCACACCCACACCCACACCCACACCCACACCCACACCCACACCCACACCCACACTCACACCCACACCCACACCCACACCCACACCCACACCCACACCCACACCCACACCCACACCCACACCCACACCCACACCCACACCCACACCCACACCCACACCCACACCCACACCCACACCCACACCCACACCCACACCCACACCCACACACACACACACACACACACACACACACACACACACACACACACACACACACACACACACACACACACACACACACACACACACACACACACACACACACACACACACACACACACACACACACACACACACACACACACACACACACACACACACACACACACACACACACACACACACACACACACACACACACACACACACACACACACACACACACACACACACACACACACACACACACACACACACACACACACACACACACACACACACACACACACACACACACACACACACACACACACACACACACACACCAGGAGATGATTTCAAAAACACGAGGCTGGCACAGGCTGCTATGGAGAGGGTCACTAACCTCTACGAGTTCGTTAAAGCGAGAAGCAACGTCCACAATGAGATTAAGCAGCAAGTGATTGGTATTCAAACTGTTCTGAATGCCGCCAAAAGGGAGTACTTAGCGCTGATAAACAGAGCCGCAACTGCTGAATTAGCGCTGTCAGAGCAAGCCGAGATGGTAGAGGTCGGAGTACAGGTTACACCTCGGGCATTTCGTAACTTGCGTACCGAGAAACGAGATCGTGACTCACCAGGGGACAAGGAATCCCCAGCGGACAAAAAACGTATGGACGACCAGGAGGGAGATAACGTACAGGAAGACTTTGACGAACCCGAAAACCCAGCAGAAGAGAAGGAGGACAGCGACTGGCAGACCGTCGAAAAGAGAAAAAAGAAAGAGATGGAGAAAAAGAGCGAAAGGAAAAGGAAAAGGAGAAGCGTCGTGAGAAAAAAAGAGGCGATGCCCTAATCGTTGGTGCAACGGGTAAATTGACATATGCCGACATCCTCCGGAAAGTAAGAGCCGACCCTGACCTGAAGGAGCTTGGGGAGAAGGTGATGAAGACTAGGCGCACTCAGAACGGTGAAATGCTGTTCGAATTAAAGAAAGACCCTACGGTCAAGAGTACAGCCTTCTAAGAGCTCATTGAAAAGGCTCTCGGCGAAGAGGCGAACGTGAGAGCCTTGTCTCAGGAGTCAGTAGTCCTATGTAGGAACTTAGACGAGGTTACAACAGAAGAAGAGCTAAGGAAGGTGCTGACGGAAAAATGTGACCCTCAGGGTGTACCAATGACAATCCGATTAAAGGAAACGTATGGCCGCACGCAGACGGCAACGATACGACTCTCGGTGATGGCAGCTGAAAGGGTCCTGAAGCTGGGTAAAGTGAAAGTGGGATGGTCTGTGTGCCCACTCAAAGCCATTCCTCGCCCGAGTAAAGAAACGGAGAGATGCTTCAAATGCATGGGCTTTGGCCACTTAGCGAGCAGCTGCGATGGACCTGATAGATCCAAGTTATGCAGGAAATGCGGTCAAGAGGGACACTTTGCTCTGAATTGCAAAAACCCACCAAGGTGTTTGCTCTGCAAAACAGAAAAAGACCACGCGACGGGAGGGTTCAGATGCCCAGAGTTTAAGAAGGCGGCGGCGTGCCAGAAATGATAGAGGTAGTCCAAATTAACCTCAATCATTGTGACACTGCGCAGCAACTGTTGTGGCAGTCGACGACAGAAGCAAAGTGCGATGTTGCAATTATTGCGGAGCCATATCGTGTTCCTCCCGATAACGGCAACTGGGTGGCGGACAAAGCAGCTACCACTGCAATTCATGTAATGGGGAAATTCCCGATCCAGGAGGTAATAGACAGATCGCATGAGGGGTTCGTGGTTGCCAAAGTCAATGGAATCTATATATGCAGCTGTTACGCTCCACCAAGATGGACTATGGATCAGTTTCATTATATGCTAAATGAGCTAACCGAAGAGCTTATCGGACGGAGGCCAATCATCATCGGAGGTGACTTCAATGCCTGGGCAGCGGAATGGGGAAGTAGATGTACAAACGCAAGAGGGTACAGTCTGCTAGAAGCTCTAACGAAGCTAGAAGTTACACAGTGTAACGTAGGTAACACTAGCACATTTAGAAGGAATGGGCATGAATCCATTGTCGATGTTACTTTCTGCAGCCCGCCGCTAGCAGTAAGCATGAACTGGAGAGTCAGTGAGGACTTCACGTACAGCGACCACCAGGCGATTCGATATACCATTGGTCGCAAGAATCCCGTGGTACCACGAAGAATTAGGGACTGCGGACGGAAGTGGAAAACGAAAGTATTTGACAGAGAACTTTTTGTCGAGGCTCTACGTGTCGATAGTGACTCCCTGGACCTGACAGCGGATGAACTGACAGAAACGCTAGCAAAGGCATGCGATGTCACAATGCCTAGAAAACGGGAGCCTAGAAACAGACGGGCACCTGCTTACTGGTGGAATGACGCACTCGGGGAACTTCGTGCTGAATGCCTTAGGACCAGAAGAAGCTTTCAACGGGCAAAGAACACCTCTGAGAGAGAGGCACGGAGAATAGTGCACCGGGTGGCCAAGGCAGCATTGAAACGGGCAATAATTCAAAGCAAATCCAACTGCTTTAAGGAACTTTGTCGAGATGCTGATGCTAACCCCTGGGGTGACGCATATCGAGTTGCAATGGCAAGGATAAGAGGTCCGACGACGCCCACAGAAACGTGTCCAGAGAGGCTAAAGATCATCATCGAAGAGCTTTTCCCGGAGCACGATACAACGATCTGGCCACCTTGTCCATACAGTGAAGTTGAGGAGGTTGACGCCGATGAAAGACGTGTCTCCAACGAGGAACTCGTAGCTGCCGCGAAAAGTATGAAAGTTAGGAAAGCGCCTGGCCCAGATGGAATCCCCAACGTAGCGCTGAAAGCGGCACTGCAGGCATTTCCAGACATGTTTAGACCGGTTTTACAAAAATGCCTGCAGGAAGGCTGCTTTCCAGATCCATGGAAGACACAGAAGTTAGTACTCCTACCGAAACCAGGAAAGTCCTCAGGAGATCTAGGTGCTTACAGACCCATCTGTCTGCTGGACACACTCGGTAAACTCTTGGAGAGAATTATTCTCAACCGGCTTACAAAATACACGGAGAGCGAACATGGACTGTCAGCGAGGCAATTCGGATTCAGGAAAGGAAAGTGTACAGTAGACGCCATACGTACAGTGATCGAAAAAGCTGAGAAGGCAACCAAGCAGAAAAGAAGAGGAAATCGACACTGCGCCGTAATCACGATTGACGTTAAGAACGCTTTCAATAGCGTCAGTTGGCAAGCTATCGCTGCAGCGTTGTACGCAATGAGGGTCCCTGCCTATCTGTGTAGGATCCTCAATAGCTATTTCCAGAACCGCTTTCTGGTTTATGAAACGAACATCGGCCAGAAGGCGTTCAGGGTTACCGCGGGGGTTCCACAAGGCTCACTTCTCGGCCCATCGCTCTGGAATGCTATGTACGACGGTGTACTAACACTGAAACTGCCTAGAGGTGTGGAAATCGTCGGTTTCGCGGACGATATCGTAACGACGGTAATAGGCGAGACTTTGGAGGAGGTTGAAATGCTGGCATCCCAGACAATAGACGCGATCGAAACCTGGATGAAAGGAGTAAAGTTGCAAATAGCCCACCACAAAACAGAGGTACTATTAGTTAGCAACTGTAGAGCGGTGCAACGGTTGGTACTCAACGTTGGTGAGCACACTATAGCCTCTAAGCGTGTGCTGAAATACTTGGGTGTGATGGCCGACGATCGGCTGAATTTCAACAGCCACGTTGACTATGCCTGCAATAAGGCTGCCAAGGCATTCAACGCGATCTCCAGAATCGTGCCAAACAGTGCTGGTCCAAGCAGCAGCAAGAGGCGTCTTCTGGCTAGCGTATCCTGCTCAATCCTAAGATACGCGGGTCCAGCATGGAACACAGCGCTGGAAACCCACCGGAATAGGACAAAGCTGAACCGTATCTTTCGGTTGATAGCTATACGAGTTGCTACTGCCTACCGAACCATCTCGTCGGAAGCAGCTTGTGTTATCGCCGGAATGATCCCTATTTGCATTACGCTGGCCGAAGACAGTGAATGTTATAGGCGGAAAGGTACTAGAGGAATACGTAAACGGATGAGAGCGGAGTCGATAGCCAAGTGGCAACAAGAGTGGAACACTGCTACGAATGGAAGATGGACACACAGGCTGATACCGAACTTGGTCAGTTGGGTTAACAGGAAGCACGGAGAAGTGAACTTCTACTTGACGCAATTCCTATCAGGACACGGCTGCTTCAGGCAGTACCTGCATCGGTTCGGGCATGCAAGGTCCCCCCTATGCCCCGAGTGTGATAATGAAGAGGAAACTCCAGAGCATGTAATTTTCGTCTGCCTAAGATTTGAGTCTGCGCGACGCGAGCTGCCATCTCTTAACGTGGATAATATTGTCAGGGAAATGTGTAGAGATGAGAACATATGGAATGTTGCCAACAGGGTGATAACACACATCTTGTCCGATCTGCAGCGAACATGGAGAGCCGAACAGCGTTCCAGCGGCACCAGCTAGCGTCAGAAATCCAGCAGTGCTAACATCCAGTCGGGGTGGATAATGATGACGATGCAGCCAATCGAACAAACGCCCTTGGGCCGCATATGACATCTTAATCCAAAGCTCCGCGATTCTGGGCGCGGTAAAACCCTTGACCGGACTCATATGTGTGGGGATGGGCTTCGTACCCTAAATAATCCCGGTACCCATTTTGTGCAAAGGTTCATAACTGGCGGAGATCCCTGCGAGGGTGGCTGTGACGGAGTACGCGTCGTGATGGAGGGCACTTACCAATCAGTACACGTCTCGAAGGGAGTAAAGCACCACGAGGGTGGCCGTGACGGGGTGCACGTTATGAACGTAGGCACTTTCCAATCGGTACACGTCTCGATGGGTGAAAGCATCCATCATTAATGAGAAATCCTGCGAGGGTGGCTGTGACGGAGTGCGAGTTATGGTGAAGAGCACTTCCCAATCAGTACACGTCTCGACGGGTAGCAATACCCCGCGAGGGTGGCCGTGATGGGGTGCACGTCATGATGACTGGCTCTCCCAAATCGGTTCACGTCTCGATGGGTAGCAGGTGCGTCGTTATTGGAGCAGTGCATAAGCACAGCCTCTCCCCGAAGTAGTCGCCTTGTAGCGGTCCCGGGGGGATTTTGAGCCAGGAGCAGTGAGGTTTTTAGTGGGTTAGAGTCCCACACCGTGCCACATGATGAATACCATCATTAGTGTGCCAGGCATAGAGCGTTTCCTCACTTAAAAAAAAAAAAAACACACACACACACACACACAGAAAATGCTTAGTTTTCGAAACTGAGTCGAATGGTATATGACATATGGCCCACAGGACCTTCTTTCCATTTCCGGTTTTCCAAGTGATTTCTATACCTTTATACTATATATTTATATAGTAGAAAGACAAAACTTATCTGAAGCAACTATTATGCTATGTCTTAAGGTGTCGATGCTATTACTTATGTCTCACTTGTTTTGAAACCGTCCGGCTGCCCACCGTGACGTTACAACACGAGCTTTTATCAGTTGTAACTTAGGTTTTACTGAACTTATCTTTATTCTTTAGGCACCGGTTTAAAGGTATTTTTGAGTACAAAGAGAATACGGATTATTAGATTGTTCGAATTTGTACTTTTCTGCGAAATCGAAAATGTACACCTTTTTCGTGACGTTACAACGCAAAAAAATGGCCCTATTTCATCCACTTGAAATACAAAATAACTGCAAAATTACATCTAAACTATTTTTGGAATGGATGCAGGATATATTCCTTTATAAGTTGGTGGAAAACTTTCTGGCAACTCTGCGTGTCTTGTGTTTACTTGTGCATCATCGCTCCGTTCTTAAGTGATTTTTGGCTTTGTAAAACCACCAAAAAATTCCGTTTACGTTTTGAATCCCGATTACCACAAGCATCTTTACCAATAAAGCTGAATATTTTTTCTGGATCCCAGGTAGGTTGAGCAATACGGAAGAAAAATTTTCATCAGCTCGAGCTGTGGTTGATAAAAGGCGTATAGCTCCTCCGCCATCCCACCTCGCTGATTACTCCGGCTCCCACTTGGTTTGCATCCCAGCTAAATCAGCTGCCAGTACGAATTCTTTCCATCCTGCTCTGCCGCTGCCGTTCATCATCATCATCATCATCATCATCAAAAATAATCTATCTATTTGAATTTGCTGCGAAAAATTTGTACCCGTGCATTCGACCACAATAAATAATTCTTCACCGCTGCTGTTTCCATCTCAACGCCGAACGAATCCCAGTCAATTATCAGCGCAATTATATTTTGCACCAGCACTGATTCATCGCATTGTTTGCCGCTCACGTTATCATCCGTTTTGTCATTCATGCACATATCGATCATCGCCGCAGACGACAGCCGATCATCAGCATACGATCTACGCAAGCGAGGCTATCTAGACGATCATCTGCAGCAAAACACGTAAGGTATCATTTGAGCTTAGATAGACAAAGATAGATAATTGTCAGGTACAGTGTTAGGCTTGTGTTCACCAGTCCACTCGTACGTTTTCGATCGATTTTGCTAGTGGCGCCATCTGTTATTTGGATAGAAAAAGTGGTCTGACCGTAACACTTAGTTTGTGACGGCACCTTTTAACCCAATCATGCCTGTAATTTGCGAAAGTTGCGCTAACAAAATTCTCTGCGATGTGGAGGTTTTTGTTCTGCTGTTTTTTGTAACAAATGTTGTGGTTTGAATGACTAATTACTTGCTGCTGTCGTCAAAAAATCTAATCTTTTTTGGATGTGTAACACTTGCAAAAACATCATGGATAAAGCCCGTTTCCGGAACGCGCTTGTTTCTATAGAAACAGCAAATTCACAGTTGATCACTGAACTAAAAGACCAAATACGTAACGACATACTTCAGGACATCAAAAATGAGATACGCACCAATTTTAAAAACCTCATTGACTCGGTTCCAAAGACTCCACTTACACTTTCTCCTAACCCGACATTCTTTCCGCCAAAAGAAGAAGAGACTGGGACGATAACAATGATGATTCGGCAAACAGACCATCCAAACTCTCCCGCGGTACTGATACACAATATACTTCTGTTGTTTCGGAGACAACCAATGACGCTGATGAAAAATTCTGGTTATATCTATCCGGTATCTCGCCTGAAGCTGATGAGGCAAGTGTGGTAAACTTGGCTACCGATAAACTGGTTCCGAGTATAGTATAGTATAGTATAACGGTTGGGAAACTAATCCCGCGCGGTAAAGATCCAAGAACGCTCAATTTCATCTCATACAAGGTGGGTATGCCTAAGGCACTAAAAGATAAGGCCATGGATCCTTGTACATGGCCAGTTGGGATAGTCTTTCGCGAGTTCGAGGATAAGTCGACCAACAGACGGATTTTTTGGAAACCACCAGCAGTGCCTGTCGATCTCATGATAACGACCTCGGCCCCTCCGGTGAATTCATAGGCCATATGAATCTTGCTCCATCCACACGTAATAACGAAAGGCTCAACACATCTCGGACAATTCCTCTAACTATCTACTATCAAAATGTCCGTGGGCTAAGGACGAAAACAAACGATCTCTCCCTTGCACTTACATCATCTGACTACGATGTCATAGCTTTTACGGAAACATGGCTTCGTAATGACGTCTCATCATCTGAACTTTCTTCTGACTACAACTTCTACAGATGTGACCGTAGTAGTTCGACGAGCGCCTTGTCGCGGGGCGGTGGTGTACTAATTGCAACCAAGAACAATCTCAAAAGTCGTCTGGTACCTCTTCCTGGCGATCAACGATTAGAACAGGTTGCGGTCTGCATAGAACTACCGAAGCAGTGCTTGTACATATGCTGCGTGTATATTAGGCCAGGTTCTGACCCCTCCGTATACAAAGAACATTGCGACTGTATTCAAAAGCTTAATTATCTCATAAAACCCACCGACTTGGTAGTATTACTGGGCGACTATAATTTACCAAACCTTGTGTGGAACTACGACTCTGAGATTAACAGCTATCTGCCAAACAATGCTTCATCCGATCAAGAAACTATGTTGACCGACACACTTTTAAGCAACGGACTCATGCAAATTTTCAACTTTCCTAACCTGAACGGCCGGCTACTTGACCTAGCATTCGTAAACGATGTGTATTGTGCTGAAATTATTTCACCTTCTTCACCGCTATTAAGAATTGACACGCACCATGAACCTTTTATTTTAATACTTGACGTTTGTAATCTTAATAGAGAAGAACAGTCTGACGGGTGCTACCACGATTTTTCTCACTGCGACTACAATACTATCAACGACGCAATTTTACGTATCAACTGGAGCACCCTTCTCACGCAGTGTGGTACAGACGATGCAGTTCAACGTTTCTATGATGCAATTACGCAGATAATTGACGATCACGTTCCAATCAAAAGGAAACGCAAAGCGCCTGGCAATCGTCAGCCGTGGTGGAATGCTAGATTAAACAATGCTCGTAATCGCTTAAGAAAAGCTCGTAAGCGCTATTTCAAACACAGATCTACCCAGACTAAAGAGGTTCTCCGTCAACTCGAGGAACAATATGCCGGACAACGTGATGCAGCTTACCGGGATTATATTCGTGGAATCGAATCTCAAGTGAAACGCGATCCTTCGTCTTTCTGGAAGTTCACCAAAAACCGTAGTAATTGCGGCGGAGTTCCAAATACCATCTTTTATAAAGATACGACAGTGAGTGACGCAGAAGATTCCGCAAACCTATTTGCTGATTTCTTTCAAACGGTGTATTGCAACGACCCTCCAATAAATCAACATGATGCAGTCCGAAATATACGAACGTTCGACTTATATTTTCCTCCAATGAGGCTATCGTTAAGCGATATATCATCCGCCCTCTCGACTGTAAACTCCTCTAAAGGACCGGGTCCTGACGGATTATCGCCGGTATTTCTGAAACATTGTGCTACAACACTGGCAGTCCCTCTCAGATTGATCCTGAATAGTTCCCTTGCTACTGGAGTTTTCCCTCGTGTTTGGAAACATGCTTCGATTACCCCGATTCATAAATCTGGCAACTTGAATAACGTTGAAAACTACAGAGGTATCTCGGTCTTAAACAGCATATCAAAAGTCTTTGAGAAAATAGTTCATCGCTCGCTATACGCAGCGGTTCACCACGTAATCACTGAATATCAACACGGGTTTGTAAAAAATCGCTCCACTGTCTCTAATCTCATGTGCTTTGTAACTAACACGTTGAGGCGCATAGAGAAACGTCAGTAGGTAGACGCAATATACATTGACTTCGCTAAGGCCTTCGACAAGGTTCCACACGCGCTAGCTGTTGAAAAAATGAGGCGTCTTGGTTTGCCGGATTGGATTTGTAACTGGTTGTATTCTTATTTGACTGGCCGGACGGCTTCCGTGAATGTTCAAGGAACTAAGTCATATAGCTTTCCCATTCCGTCCGGAGTACCTCAAGGCAATATTCTAGGACCATTAATCCTTGTACTTTTTCGTGAATGATATTTGCGATTGGATCGACTCCGAGAAATTTTTGTTCACTGACGACCTAAAAATCTTCCGTACTATCACTTCCTCTCTCGATCGCGATGCTTTGCAAAGTGATATTAACAACCTGCTTCGTTGGTGCCTCGTAAACGGTATGGAAGTGAATGTATCGAAATGCAGCGTTATTTCTTACTGCCGCCTTCGCAATCCACACCGATTTTCATACTGCATACATGCACACGACATAACACGCTGCAGCTCCGTCAAGGATCTGGGGGTTACAATCGACAGCAAGATAAAGTTCGACGAGCACATTAACACGATTTCGTCCAAAGCGTACGCCATTCTTGGTTTCATCCGTCGGGTTGCCGCCGATTTTGAAGATATTTATGCTTTGAAAACGCTGTATTGCTCTCTTGCTCGCAGTATTCTGGAGTATGCCGCACCGGTATGGTCACCATATAATGTTACTCACGCCAATAAAATTGAAAGCGTTCAACGTGCATTCATTCGGTATGCTCTGCGCCGTTTGCCATGGCAGAACCCGCTACACCTTCCTGCTTATGAAAATCGTTGCCGGTTAATAAGACTAAGTACGCTAGCAGAAAGAAGAGTATTGTCGCGAAGATTATTTATTTTCGACTTACTAACGGGGGCCGTCGATAGCAGTTACCTCCTGGAGCAGTTGAACATCCACGCGCCTCGTCGTAGTCTGCGAAACTACGCGTTACTTTGGACCCCGACGCATCGAACAACGTATGGCCATAATAACCCGCTTCATGCTTGTTGTAGGCATTTCAATGAAGTAAACCAGTTATTCGACTTTAATATCAGCAAAAGTAGGTTTAGAAATGCAATAATCAATTCAGAAAATTAGATCAATATGAGTAATACTAGTCTGTACTGTACTGAAGACTGTAAATAATAATAAATAAATAAATAAAACAAATAATATTATAAAATGTTTTAGCGCACTGTAGCAGCATTTTTAAAAATATCACGAAAAATCATTTATTTCTTGTGAATTTCATTTATTTTCAATACACGTTTTAAATAACTTCCGAAAATGCTAGAATATCAGTCATGGAAGTTTTGAAAGGTTCAAACATTACCCAATCATGAAAAAATATTCAACAATTATAAAAGCAACTTTTATAAAATGTCTGGCTGGTATACCGGCCCGCGGAATGTGTCAATTGTATTCTTTATGTACATTGTTAATCCCCCTGACGAATTATCTCTACAGGAGAAAATACTGTTATAACCATCAATGTTATACAATAAAGTGTTCCCTTTTTACCTTTGTTATAGTATATAACAAAGGTTTAGAAATTGGTCGAAAAACACGAAACTGATCTGAGGCCCGGAGGGCCGAATCACATATACCAATCGATAGAGCTCGACGAACTGAGCAATGTCTGTGTGTGTGTGTGCAGCTCATTTTCTATCGCCTGTTTCTCGAATATGGCTGAACCGATTTATGCGTTATTAGTCTTATTTGAAAGGTATTATTGCCTAGTATATCACTATTGAATTGCTTCGTGGTCGGATGTTTCGTTTGAAAGTTATAAGCAAAATGTGAAAACTACGTGACACGATTTTCTCCGGAACCACTCAACCGATTTCAATGATTTTAGTACCAAATGAAAGCTCTTGCTAAATTATAAAAATTTTCAGGAAGTTTTATTGAAAACAAACAAGTAGTTTAAAAGTTATGCTTAAAAACGTGTTTTGACAAGGTAATAATTATCGCCTGTTTCTCAGAGATGGCCAAGACTATTTATGCGCTATTAGTCTCATTTGAAAGGTAATATAGCCGGATAGATCACTATTGAATGGTTTTTTGATTGGATTTTTAGTTTGAAAGTTAAGAGCTATTGAAGCTACACGTTAAAATTTACAATACTTTATAGCGATTTTACCCAAGATAATTTATCTAGTTTCAATTGTTTTAGTATTAAATGAGAAGTCTTAACACTGCAAATGTATTTACCAAATTACATAAGGATTGGTTCTACTGGTCAAAAGATATTTAAAAATGATTGATGAAATTTATTCAAGAAAACCTTAATGACCAAACCTTTAATGGGACCAAACCTCAAAAACAGAATAATATAGTAAAAATGTGTAATTTTTCAACGGGTGTTTCTTTGCAGCAGTTAATTAATAAAATATAGCACATTTTCTTACACTTTTAGGGTGACCGTGAATCCACCTAATAGGGAGACACAAATTTTTGTTTTTTAAACGCGTCCAAAAAAATAGCGTCTTCACAAAAATTCTAGAACACACTAAAATAAGCAACTTTGCTGCATATAGTAACTATCTATCTCTTACCGGTTGCGAAATTTAATGATTTGTTTGAAGAAATCACTTTAAAATCAAGCAAAGCAAAGCCATGGGTGTAAACGTCCTTCAGAACTTGACCCTTCTTTATCGACAGACTTCGCAGTCGGTTATTGGAGTACAGGAAAATGACGGGCTAGGCCAAAGATCCTATTAACTCTGTAGCGACACCGATCAGTCGAGATTCGAACATACAACGACTGGCTTGTTAGGCTAGCATTGTACCCCGAAGCTAACAGCCACCTTAAAATCAGTTCTGCTCAAAAATTCTGTACACGATGTTTTCATTGCTTTCCTATATTCTATAAAGTAATTTAGTAGGTTAAAATACACTCTGAAAATTGTTTATCGCTAGGATGCATATGGATAACTAGCACAGCGTTAACAAACAGTTGAATTAAATTCCGAAGACGTGTCGATTTCTTTATGATCATTTCCAGCTCAAAACGCTAAAAAAGCCAGTTTTTACTCGACTATTTTCGATTGGAATTTTAATTCGAATGTGAAAATAGTTTTTTTCTAAACCTAATATTTGACGAGCAGCATTCCAAAAGGTCCAATGTGCAAATGAGAGATTCTCTTTGCGACTCGTCTCTTACGGTTATTACGGCGGCATAAATGCACTTGAATGCGTCTATTTTGCATGAAACGGTTACTGGTGTTATTGGAAAGCTTATCCTTTAGAATAATTGGGTTGAAATGTATTTATGCCGCCGTAATAAGCATAAGAGAAGAAACGCAAAGAGAATCTCTCATTTGCACATTGGACCTTTTGACATGTTGGTCGAGATTTCCATGTTTATCTGTAAGTAAAAAATAAAAAGGTTTGACAAAACGGGTCTTTTTTTAAAAAGGAGGTACAACCACTAATCGTACCACTAATGGAGGTATCAATCGGCACCAAATCTAAGATTTTTGCTTTCTGACCTAAAATGAACAATCTGACAAAATTTGGTTCAAATCCGTGAAAGTCGATTACACGGTTATCGGATACTTTGCATGTGTTGACTCCAATAGATAATTTTGAGATTTCACATCTGAATAACTTGAGAACGGCTGGGCCTAAGAAACAGTTTATATAAGAATTTAGTTCTAGTAGTAGGGGAACTGTGGGTAAGACGAACAGGTTAAGAAGAGCGTCTAATAAAATACAGAGAACTTATGATTTATAAAACCTAAATACAGTTTACTTCAGTTCAATATATTGTTTTCAAAAACGGCTAGTGAAATATTAAAAAAAACTGTTTTTCAATGTGTATTTTGAGAATTAAAAATGGTCCAAAAAAGTGAACTTTTTTAGTGCTGCGGGTGAAACGGACAATGTGTGGGGGTAAGATGGACAGGTATTCTAAATCGCCCCAACTGAGAGCATATTAATATTTTTGACCATTAACGAATTGAATACGTAAAAAATGGTGATGCAACGTGCAAAAGTGAAGGGGGCAGTCCACCCCCTCCCACCAGTGGCAGCCAATCGAAAATTGTTTGACAGCGGCAATCTAAACAAGCATTTTAAAATCTATTTCATGCCTGGCTGCTGCTAATTTGTTTGAAGCCACATTTGCCGGTTAAATTTTCATTTATATGCATGAGATATTACTAAAAAGCAAAATCAACAATTTTATTATAATATGTTCATTGACCATCTTACCCACATTAGCAGTTGTCCATTTCACCCCATCATTATACATTTTTTTAAAGCGTTCGCAATTTTTCATACGCAAATAAAACTATCTATTTTTTCAATGCAGACGTTACTTGAAAAGGTATTAAATCGAAATATTTCATGTTATTGGTAACATTTTAGAATTAAACCACTCAAAAAGCTTAATTTCGATGGCAAAAAAGTTACATCCAAACGCAGGATCACTTATGATTTTCAGTTTTTTTACATTTTATCAAAATTTGAAAGTTCTAAATGATGACGAGAACGTTCAGACATCATGAGATAGCAAGATGATTGAATGCCCATCAAAACATTTACGAATTTTAATGCCTAACTGGTAGAATCAACCACCTGTCCGTCTTACCCACCCTGTTCGTCTTACCCACAGTTCCCCTAGTATTTAGTATTTGACTCTGTCAGTTTTATGAAAATTACAAATTCAAATACAAATCAAAAATAATATTTTAACTGAAAATGCCTATGTCAAATGACATGTAAGATGGTATAACAAAGGTTCCTTTCACCACTATCGTGGTGAAATCGGGTTTTTAATCCACGTTTCCCCAAAAATTATCACATCAATAGGGATTGTTAGCTGATCAATTGACAATAATATATCATCAAACTTATTTAATTCATTTATTCCTCTCACGTTCCATTGTAGCACACGTAGGTGTTTGGCTGGGACTTTCTCATAAGCTGTGTTGAAATCATTGATATGATCGTGGTAATAATTTAGCACTTGATGCATTTTAAGTAAAAAACCCGATTTAATCCAGTGGTGAAAGGAACCTTTATTATACGGTCTTACTTGTTATTTGAGATAGAAATCGACACGTTTTCGGAACATAATTCATTTATTGGTTAACGTTGCGTAATGCGTTGGTTTACGTAAAATTTTTGAAAATTGAATAAGTTTACAAATTTTGAACAAAATAGAAATACTTTTAAATTTTGATAGATCCTTTTTTCATAAAATTGCTGAGTAAGGATAAGTAAGTTGTTATTAATTTGAGTAAGTGCAAATAAAAGTAACTTGTAAGTGGAAATCTTATTCTTTAACATATACATTGCCTAGTAAAGGTCCTGTAATGCCATTTTATTTGATTCATATCAATAGAGTTTTCTTGAATAATATTCATCAATTTTTATTAACCTACTCACGCTGTTGTATTTTGTACAACACGTGTAGCTTTTTCAACGCCATATTGTTATAAAGTTACAAATCGTTGATTGACTAACGTATATTCTTCAATAAACTTATTCTGAGCAAAATGTCATAATTATTCAATGCATTAATAATTTAAATTGTTGGGAAAATAGATCAGCATAAACCGCCATCACAGAAACGAAACAATCAGCATGCGAGGTGTACCGCAATTTACCCCAAGTGGAATTTTCTCTCGTTTCTTCATATGGAAAAATGGTGTCTGTATGCAGCAAAACTAGCCAATGTAAAATGTTTAAAATGTATCCGTCTGCTGGTAGTCGAGAAATTTGTAGTCAAAATTAAGGTATTTTTTATAATCAATGTTCTACAGTTCCTAAACAAGCAAACATAGAGGTATACTATATTCAGCAAAGCTGTGTATTTTTATCATTTGTACAACTTTGTAATACAAAAAAAAAGTCATACAACAATTACAAAAAGAGCAAAAATATAAAAACTGAGTTTACAAATTCATCTATACCTATAAATAAGGATTTCTGTCTGTCTGTCTGTCTGTCTGTCTGTCTGTCTGTCTGTCTGTCCGTATGTTCCTTATAGAATCGAAAACTACTGAACCAATCGGCATGAAAATATGCATGTAGAGGTTTTTTGGGGCCAGGAAAGGTTTTAGTGATGGTTAGAAACCCCTCCCCCCATTAAGAGGGGGGGCTCCGATACAAATGAAACACAAATTTCTCCATAACTCGACAACTAATCAAGCAAATAGAACAAAATTTGGCATGTGGGTGTTTTAGGTGACAAGAATTTATTCTATGGTAAATTGAGACCCCTCCCCTCTTTATAAGGGGAATTATAACACCTCTCCTCTTTAAAAGGGGGGGCTTCCATACAAATTTCCTCAGAACTCGAGAACTAATCACGCAAATGGAACCAAATTTGGCATGTGAAGGTTTTCGAGGGCAATAATATTTTCTATAGTAAATTAGGACCCCTCCCCACTTTAAGAGGGGGGGGCTCCTGTACCAAAGAAACACAATTTTCCTCATAACTCGAGAAGTAATTAAGCAAATGGAACCAAATTTGGCATGTGAGTTTTTGGAGACAAAAATTTTTTCTATGATGAATTGGGACCCCTACCCGTTTTAGGAGGGGGGGATCCTATACACATGAAATACAAATTTCCTCATAACTGAAGAACTAATCAAGCAAATGGAACAAAATTTAGCATGTGAAAAATTTCGAGGGCAAGAATATTTTCTATGGTGAATTAGGACCCCTCCCAACTTTAAGAGGGGGGGCTCCTATACAAACGAAATACAAATTACCTCATAACTCGAGAACTAATCAAGCAAATGGAACAAAATTTGGCATGTGGGTGTTTTTGGAGACATTATTTTTTTCTATGATGAATTGAAACCCCTCCCCACTTTAGGAAGGGGGGCTCCTATACAAAGGAAATGCAAATTTCCTCACAACTCGAGATTTAATCAAGCAAATGGAACCAAATTTGGCATGTGCCAGTTTTCTAGGACATGAATATATTCTATAGTGAATTAGAACCCCTCCCCACTTTAAGAGGGGGGGCTCCTATACAAACGAAATACAAATTTCCTCATAACTCGAGAACTAATCAAGCAAATGGAACCAAATTTGGCATGTGAAAGTTTTGGAGCGCAAGAATATTTTCTATGGTGAATTGGGACCACTCCCAACTTTAAGAGGGGGGGGCTCCTATACAAACGAAATACAAATTTCCTCATAACTCGAGAACTAATCACGCAAATGGAACCAAATTTGGCACGTGGGTGTTTTTGGAGACAAAAATTTTTTCTATGATGGATCGGGACCCCTACCTACTTTAGGAGGGGGGGCTCCTATACAAATGAAATTCAAATTTCCTCATAACTCGAGAACTAATCAAGCAAATAGAACCAAATTGGGCATGTGGAGGTTTTTGGAGGCAAAAATATTTTCTATGGTGAATTAGGACCCCTCCCAACTTTAAGAGGGGGTGCTTCTACACAAATGAAATACAAATTTCCTCATAATTCGAGAACTAATCAAGCAAATGGAACCATATTTGGCATGTGGGTGTTTTTGGAGGCAACCATTTTTTCTATGATGAATTAGGACCCCTTACCTTTTTAAGAGGGGGGGCTCTCATACAAACGAAATACAAATTTCCTCATAACTCTAGAACTAATCAAGCAAATGGAACCAAATTTATCATGTGGGTGTTTTTGTAGGCAAGAATATTTTCTATGGTATATTTTCTATGGATTTCCCAACTTTAAGAGGGGGGGGGGCTCCTATACAAATGAAAAACAAATTTCCTCATAACTCGAGAACTAATCAAGCAAATGGAACCAAATTTGACATGTAAGTGGTTTTGGACGCAAGATTTTTTTGTATGGTGAATTGAGACCCCTCTCTTCTTTAGAAAGCGAGTTATGGCCCATCTCCCCTTTAAGAGGATGGGCTTCCATACAAATGAAATGCAAATTTCCTCTTATCTCGAGAACTAATCAATCGAATGGAACCAAATTTGGCATGTGGGAGTTTTAGATGGCAGAAGTTTTTTCTATGGTGAATTACGACCCCTTCCCCTTTTAAGAGGGGAGCTCCCATACAAATGAAATTCAAATTTCCTTATAACTTGAGAACTAATCAAGCAAATGGAACCAAATTTGGCATGTGGGAGATTTTGGAGTCTTGAATTTATTTTACGATAGTTAGAGACCTCTCACCCCTGTGGTAGGGGGATGTGGACTCTCATACAAATAAAACAGAAATTTTTGCGAAACTCAAAAACTAATCGAACTCGAGAAATTCGAGACTCTTCCATAAAACATTAGTCAATACAAGACCACAAAAACTATCTATAGTAACACTAGATCATTCAGGACGAGACGGTCGCGAGTGTTGCCGGTGACCCGCCGTCGGAAGCGCCGCCCACTGGGGGGCTTGCAAAACTTGAGATTGTGACAAAGATCATCCGAGATTCATGATTTATGTACAACACAGGTTAATTTGTGGCAATACGAAGTTTGTCGGGTCAGCTAGTATACAATAAATAAGAGGTTACTGTCTCTAGCAAAATTTCTTGTAATAATATGCTCTATAACTTTGCAGAACACATCAATCATATTGATACTGAAGAAAAAAATTTTTTTTTATTTCACTTTTAGGGGGATTAATCAAAATTTAGATTCCATCAGACGATAGAGCTTTTAATTTCAAGAAATTATTCTAAAGGTTCGATAAACCTAAAACCAAGTTTTCCCAGTCAAACCTCTAGTGCGCACGTTTTCTTTGGTTTGGGGTTATAGTGCGCACGAGTAATTGTGTTAAAAAAGTAGGCGCGAGTGTTCGAGGGTTAATATCTTTTGACCGGTACAACCAATTCTTATAAAATTTTGCATATATATTCGTAGTGTCAAAACCTCTCGTTTGATATTAAAATAATTGAAATTAGGTAAATTATCTTGGTCAAAATCATTATAAATTATTGTAAATTTTGGTGTGGTGTGTACGGTTGCACATAACTTTCAAATTAAACGTCCAATCAAAAAATCATTCAATAGTGATCTATTAGGATATATTACCTTTCAAATGAGACCAATAGCGCATAAATCGGTTTGGCCATCTCTAAGAAACAGGCGATAATTATTACCTTGTCAAAACAGGTTTTTTAAGCATAACTTTTAAACTACTTGTTTATTTTCAATTAAAAATTGCTGAATAATCTAGCTTTAATAAGGGCTTTCATTTGATACTAAGATCGTTAAAATCGGTCATGTAGTTCTAGAGAAACCCGTGTCACGTATTTTTCACATTTTTGCTTATAACTTTTAAACGAAACGTCGTGTCACGAAGCAACTCAATAGTGATCTACTAGACAATAATACCTTTCAAACAAAAGTAATAGCGAACGATTCGGTTCAGCCATCTCTGAGAAACAGGCGATAGAAAAAATCATTACATACATACACACACACACAGACATTGCTCAAATCGTCGAACCCTATCGATTGGTATATGTGACTTGGCCCTCCGGGCCTCGGATGAATTTCGTCTTTTTCGACCAATTTTTAAACCTTTGTTATAGTATAACAAAGGTAATATAGTATAACAAAGGTAAAACACATTGATTAACAAATATACTTTATAGTTTTGCCTTTCTACTATATGAAAATATAGTATAAAGGTATAGAAATCACTCGGAAAACCGGAAATGGAAAGAAGGTCCTGCGGGCCGAATGTCATATACCATTCGACTCAGTTTCGAAAACTGAGCATTTTCTGTGTGTGTGTGTGTGTGTTTGTGTGTGTGTGTGTGTGTGTGTGTGTGTGTGTGTGTGTTTGTGTGTATGTGTGTGTGTGTGTGTGTGTGTGTGTGTGTGTGTGTGTGTGTGTGTGTGTGTGTGTGTGTGTGTGTGTGTGTGTGTGTGTGTGTGTGTGTGTGTGTGTGTGTGTGTGTGTGTGTGTGCGTGTGTATGTGTGTGTGTATGTAACGCTTTCAATCTCGCTCACTTTTCTCGAAGGTGGCTGGACCGATTTTAATGTACTTAGTATCAAATGAAAGGTCTAGGTGCCCCATAGGTCGCTATTGAATTTCATTTTGATCGGACTTTTATTTCAAAAGTTATGTATAAAATACGAAAAATATGGGACTTCATTATCTCATAGGTCCCTTAACCGATTTGAACCAAATTGATTGCATATGAAAGAGGAGCCCTGCAACCCATTAACTTCCAAATTTCATGACGATTGGGCTTGTAGTTTGAAAGTTACATAAAGAAATGTGAAAATATAGTATTTAAAACATAGTTTTGTAACACATAAGCATTAATTCAATGTAAAACATCACACAATTTATTATTATTTGAAAATTACTGTTAAGATCTATCAAACGAAACCGAGTTATTGAAAATCGGACGGTTCATTCAAAAGTTATTCAAACTTTAACACCGTATATTAAACCGTTAAAACTTGTAAAATCAAAACATATCAATCAAATATCGATTGTATTGAATGTGTGTAATGTATGTGTGATGTATGTGTGTATGTATGTATGTATGTATGTGTATATGTGATGAAAATGTGCAATTTTGAAATTTGCATTGAAATTCGAGAAAAGTGAGAAACATTGACATAATTGTCTGAAGTTTTGGAAGCCTCTTAGTGGAATACGAACTCTAAACTTAAAGAAAAGAAAACACACTAAATTCCACTATTTAATATTTATTCGCGACAGATACGTCACACCGTGGGACGGTGGACAAAAGTTACGTTACGCTTAAACCTAGTAAAAGATGGATTAAAAAACAAAAATATTTATCTGTATTTTTTTTTTGCATGATTAAGTTAAATACAAATATTTAGTATTATTTTTGTTTTCTAATCCATCTTATTACCTTAAAAATTGTGATTTTGGTAAGTAAAACGGTAATTTTTACTTTATATTCAATACGGTCTAGCAAAAAAGGGCCGACCTGAACCGATGCAATCTCAATTAATTTCGGTGGCCAATATATTACTAAACATCCGTACAAAATTTCATGTGCTGCTTTTGAGCAGTTTTTACGTTATTGACATTTGAAAAACCCGAATTAATCCACCTAGCGGCGTGACCTAGCCTTTCTACTGCCACAATAATCATTATTTAATTTCCCAGGTACATCTATAATTAACTTGACTATATTTTTAAATATCCGTTCCGTATTCCTCAAAATACTCATTTGCCAGTAAAATTCACAACGAATTGCGTAGAGCAATTATATTTTCTTTCCTTGGGTGCGTAAATACTTGTAAGCGTCATTTATGTTACTTGATGAACACCTTATTTAGTTTTATAATATTTACGTGATTTATAGAAAAATAATGTAGACACAAAAGATAATTTTTGCAGACATCAATGAATATATATAGAAAATTAGAAATTAACCCTCTAACGGGTCTACAGACGGCCTTAACTTTCGGGCTTCAGAGCCACATACGAAAATCGTTTTGAATTGACAATATGAAATATGTGTTTATAGCAGATTGTTTGATATTTTGATATTTTGATATTAATACCATGCGTTCAAAAATTAGCATCTTTGAAAAACAAAAGTTCAGAAAAATTATTATGATGCTTCGCTTTTGAAGAAAAAGGAAATCTACAACAAAATGAATAATCTCTAAATTTTGCTATTAGTTTGCTTGGCTTGAATTTTGCAATATATCTGAATTAGAAAAAATCTATACCTATAAAGAAGGATGTCTGTCTGTCTGTCTGTATGTTCCTTATAGAATTGAAAACTACTGAACCAATCGGCATGAAAATATGCATGTAGAGGTTTTTTGGGGTCAGGAAAGGTTTTAGTGATGGTTAGAAACCCCTCCCCCCACTAAGAGGGGAGGCTCCCATACAAATGAAACACAAATTTCTGCATAACTCGACAACTAATCAAGCAAATAGAACAAAATTTGGCATGTGGGTATTTTCGGTGACAAGAATTTATTCTATGGTAAATTGAGATCCCTCCCCTCTTTATAAGGGGAATTATAACTCCTCTCCTCTTTAAAAGGGGGGGGGTTTCCATACAAATTTCCTCATAACTCGAGAACTAATCAAGCAAATGGAACCAAATTTGGCATGTGAAGGTTTTCGAGGGCAAGAATATTTTCTATAGTAAATTAGGACCACTCCCCACTTTAAGAGGGGGGGCTCCTGTACCAAAGAAACACAAGTTTCCTCATAACTCGAGAAGTAATTAAGCAAATGGAACCAAATTTGGCATGTGGGTGTTTTTGGAGACAAAAATTTTTTCTATGATGAATTGGGACCCCTCCCCGTTTTAGGAGGGGGGAATCCTATACACATGAAATACAAATTTCCTCATAACTGAAGAACTAATCAAGCAAATGGAACAAAATTTGGCATGTGAAAGTTTTCGAGGGCAAGAATATTTTCTATGGTGAATAAGGACCCCTCCCCACTTTAAGAGGGGGGGGGCTCCTATACAAACTAAATACAAATTTCCTCACAACTAGAGAACTAATCAAGCAAATGGAACAAAATTTGGCACGTGGGTGTTTTTGGAGACAAAATTTTTTTCTATGATGAATTGGGATTCCTCCCCACTTTAGGAAGGGGGGTTCCTATACAAATGAAATGCAAATTTCCTCATAACTCGAGAATTAATCAAGCAAATGGAATCAAATTTGGCATGTGAGTTTTCTAGGGCATGAATATTTTCTATGGTGAATTAGCACCCCTCCCCACTTTAAGAGGGGGGGGCTCCTATACAAACTAAATACAAATTTCCTCATAACTCGAGAACTAATCAAGCAAATGGAACAAAATTTGGCATGTGGGTGGTTTTGGAGGCAACCATTTTTTCTATGATGAATTCGGATCTTTTACCTTTTTAAGAGGGGGGGCTCTCATACAAACGAAATACAAATTTCCTCATAACTCTAGAACTAATCAATCAAATGGAACCAAATTTGACATGTAAGTGGTTTTGGACGCAAGATTTTTTTCTATGGTGAATTGAGACCCCTCTCTTCTTTAGAAAGCGAGTTATGGCCGATCTCCCCTTTAAGAGGGTGGGCTTCCATACAAATGAAATGCAAATTTTCTCTTATCTCGAGAACTAATCAATCAAATGGAACCAAATTTGGCATGTGGGAGTTTTAGATGGCAGAAATTTTTTCTATGGTGAATTACGACCCCTTCCTCCTTTAAGAGGGGAGCTCCCATACAAATGAAATTCAAATTTCCTTATAACTTGAGAACTAATCAAGCAAACGGAACCAAATTTGGCATGTGGGAGATTTTGGAGTCTTGAATTTATTTTACGATAGTTAGAGACCTCTCACCCCTGTGGTAGGGGGATATGGACTCTCATGCAAATAAAACAGAAATTTTTGCGAAACTCAAAAACTAATCGAACTCGAGAAATTCGAGACTCTTCCATAAAACATTAGTCAATACAAGACCACAAAAACTATCTATAGTAACACTAGATCATTCAGGACGAGACGGTCGCGAGTGTTGCCGGTGACCCGCCGTCGGAAGCGCCGCCCACTGGGGGGCTTGCAAAACTCGAGATTGTGACAAAGATCATCCGAGATTCATGATTTATGTACAACACAGGTTAATTTGTGGCAATACGAAGTTTGTCGGGTCAGCTAGTAACTGAATAAAGCATTAGATATGAAAAAGAGAAATTGAACTTTTTCTTAGTTGGCGCTCCTTCAGATAATTATTTTTGCATGAAAATCAAAACTTAAGCTTCTTTTGAATGTAATTTCATGAAAAGATAGTCATTAGCTTGATCGCATCGTTTTTCCAATGTATCCAATGGCTAGGAAAACAAGATGAGGTCGAAAAATAGTGCAAAAGCTGCGCCATGGGAATGAGAATGGGAAATATTATCGATATGATTTCCAGTGCTTGTCATTTTTGATTTATTTATTAAAACATGATTCATGACATAAGACATCTGTCCTTTAAAATGTCACTAACGAAAACAAATCTTAAAAAATTACTACCGTGCAATGTTTACTTCCTATTTTTCATATAACATTTCTAAGCTCTAGTATCTATTGATTGAAAAAAGCATCTATTGATGCGGAAAATTTGTTTGAAATTTGTATAAATTTATTTGGAAAAATCAATTTACTAGTAGGGGAACAAGGGGTAAGAGGGACCACATCGATTTCGTCAAGAAATCCTTAAATTTTCTTTAAATGTCCCAGTATGTTTTGTTTATTAGCCTATCTAAACACTTTCGAGACAACCTGAGGCACTCGGCCGTATCCAACGTCAAAACTAGAATCAAAACAAACTTTTCGTTCGCAGTGTCTTCATGCGATATAATTTCAGCAGCAAAAAATTTAAGGTTTTCAGCAAAAAACCTAATTTAATCCACCTAGTGGTGAAAGGAACCTTTGTTATACCGTCTTAATTGCGATTTGAGATAGAAATCGACACGTTTGGTTTACATGAAATTTGTAGAAATTGAATAAGTTTACAAAATTTGAAACAAATAGAAGCACTTATAAATTTTGATAGTTTCTTTTCTCATGAAATTGCTGAGTAAGTTGTTACTAATGAGGGTAAGTGCAAGTAAAAGTAAGTTGTAAGATGAAATATTATTCTTTAACATATACATTGCGTAGTAAAGGTCGTAGTTAATAGGTTTTTGAACTATGCATAGTTTCCTGTAACGCCATTCTATTTGATTCACAACAATAAAGTTTTCTTGAATAAATTTCATCAATTTTTATGAACCTTCGGCTACTCACGTTGTTGTATTTTGTACACCATATGTAGGTTTTTGAATGCCATATTGTTATATAGTTACAAATCGTATATTACGTATATACTAACGTATATTCTTCAATAAACTTGTTATGAGCAAAATGTCAGAATTATTCAATGCATTATTACTTTAAATTGTTAGGAAAATAGATTAGCATAAACCGACATCACAGAAACGAAGCAAGTAGCATGTGAGGTGTACCGCAGTTGGCCCCAACTGGAATTTTCTTTCCTTTCTTCATATGGAAAAATGGTGTCTGTGTGCAGCAAAACCACCAGCAAATGTAAAATGTTTAAAATGTATCCGTCTGTTGGTAGTCGAGTGATCGGGGTCAAAATCAGGGTATTTTTTATAATCAAAGTTCTACAGTTCGTAAACAAGGAAACATAGAGGTATACTATGTTAAGCAAAGTTGTGTATTTTTATTATTTATACAACTTTGTAATACATGAAAAAGTCATAAAACAATTACAAAAAGAGCTAAAATAGAAAAACTGCTTTTTCAAATTCATCTATACCTATAAAGAAGGATTTCTGTCTGTCTGTCTGTCCGTATGTTCCTTATAGAATCGAAAACTACTGAACCAATCGGGATGAAAGTAAGCATGTAGAGGTTTTTTGGGGCCAGGAAAGGTTTTAGTGATGGTTAGAAACCCCTCCCCCCACTAAGAGGGGGGGCTCCCATACAAATGAAACACAAATTTCTGCATAACTCGACAACTAATCAAGCAAATAGAACAAAATTTGGCATGTGGGTGTTTTCGGTGACAAGAATTTATTCTATGGTAAATTGAGACCCCTCCCCTCTTTATAAGGGGAATTATAATTCCTCTCCTCTTTAAAAGGGGGGGCTTCCATACAAATTTCCTCATAACTCGAGAACTAATCAAGCAAATGGAACCAAATTTGGCATGTGAAGGTTTTCGAGGGCAAGAATATTTTCTATAGTAAATTAGGACCCCTCCCCACTTTAAGAGGGGGGGCTTCTGTACCAAAGAAACACAATTTTCCTCATAACTCGAGAAGTAATTAAGCAAATGGAACCAAATTTGGCATGTGGGTGTTTTTGGAGACAAAATTTTTTTCTATGATGAATTGGGACCCCTCCCAACTTTAAGAGGGGGTGCTTCTACACAAATGAAATACAAATTTCCTCATAATTCGAGAACTAATCAAGCAAATGGAACCATATTTGGCATGTGGGTGTTTTTGGAGGCAACCATTTTTTCTATGATGAATTAGGACCCCTTACCTTTTAAGAGGGGGGGCTCTCATACAAACGAAATACAAATTTTCTCATAACTCTAGAACTAATCAAGCAAATGGAACCAAATTTATCACCCACATGATAAATTTGGTTCCATTTGCTTGATTAGTTCTAGAGTATTTGTAGGCAAGAATATTTTCTATGGTATATTTTCTATGGATTTCCCCACTTTAAGAGGGGGTGGGGGGGCTCCTATACAAATGAAAATCAAATTTCCTCATAACTCGAGAACTAATCAAGCAAATGGAACCAAATTTGACATGTAAGTGGTTTTGGACGCAAGACTTTTTTCTATGGTAAATTGAGATCCCTCTCTTCTTTAGAAAGCGAGTTATGGCTCATCTCCCCTTTAAGAGGGTGGGCTTCCATACAAATGAAATGCAAATTTCCTCTTATCTCGAGAACTAATCAATCAAATGGAACCAAATTTGGCATGTGGGAGTTTTAGATGGCAGAAATTTTTTCTATGGTGAATTACGACCCCTTCCCCTTTTAAGAGGGGAGCTCCCATACAAATGAAATTCAAATTTTCTTATAACTTGAGAACTAATCAAGCAAATGGAACCAAATTTGGCATGTGGGAGATTTTGGAGTCTTGAATTTATTTTACGATAGTTAGAGACCTCTCACCCCTGTGATAGGGGGATATGGACTCTCATACAAATAAAACAGAAATTTTTGCGAAACTCAAAAACTAATCGAACTCGAGAAATTCGAGACTCTTCCATAAAACATTAGTCAATACAAGACCACAAAAACTATCTATAGTAACACTAGATCATTCAGGACGAGACGGTCGCGAGTGTTGCCGGTGACCCGCCGTCGGAAGCGCCGCCCACTGGGGGGCTTGCAAAACCCGAGATTGTGACAAAGATCATCCGAGATTCATGATTTATGTGCCACACAGGTTAATTTGTGGCAATACGAAGTTTGTCGGGTCAGCTAGTATACAATAAATAAGATCTCTTCGTTGAAGAGATAGAAGGTTACTGTCTTCAGCAAAATTTCTTGTAATAATATGCTCTAAAACTTTGCAGAACACATCAATATGTTATATTGAAACTAAAGGAAAATAATTTTTTTGTTTAACTTTTAGGGGGATTAATCAAAAATCAAATTCTACCAGACGATAGAGCTTTCAATTTCAAGAAACTCTTCCAAAGGTTCGATAAACTTAAAACCAAGTTTTCCTAGTCAAAACTCTAGTGCGCACGTTTTCTTTGGTTTTGGGCTATTGTGCGCGCGAGTAACTGTGTTATAAAAGTTGGCGCGAGTGTTCGATGGTTAATATCTTTTGACCGGTAAAATCAATTCTTATGAAATTTTGCATATATATTCGTAGTATGAAAACCTCCCGTTTGATATTAAAATAATTGAAATTAGGTTATTTTTCTTGGTTAAAATCATAAATTATTGTTAATTTTGGTGTGGTGTATTGAATTACTCATAACTTTCAAATTAAACATCCAATCAAAAAACCATTCAATAGTGATCTATCCGGCTACATTACCTGCCAAATGAAACTAATAGCACGTAAATCGGTTTGGCCATCTCTGAGAAACAGGCGATCATTTGAACCTTGTCAAAACAGGTTTTTTAAGCATAACTTTTAAACCACTTGTTTGTTTTCAATAAAAATTGGCGTGAAGTTTAGCAATAGTAAGAGCTTTCATTTGGTACTAAGATCGATGAAATCGGTTATGTGGTTCCGGAGAAAATCGTGTCACGTAATTTTCACATTTTTGCTTATAACTTTTAAACTAAAAGTCAGACCACGAAACCATTTAATAGTGATATACTAGGTAAAAATACCTTTAAAATAAAAGTTATAGCAGACGAATCGGTTTAGCCATCTCCGAGAAATAGGCGATTGAAAATTGAAGCGCACACACACACACACACACACACACACACACACACACACACACACACACACACACACACACACACACACACACACACACACACACACACACACACACACACACACACACACACACACACACACACACACACACACACACACACACACAGACATTGCTCATTCGTCGAACCTGATCGATTGGTATATGTGACACGGCCCTCCGGGCCTCAGATCGACTTCGTGTTTTTCGACCAATTAGTTTAAAAGTTATTAGTTTAAAAGTTATAAGCAAAACCTGATTTAATCCACCTAGTGGGGAAGGGAACCTTTGTTATACCGTCTTACTTGCGATTTGAGATAGAAATCGACACGTTTGGTTTACATGAAATTTTTGGAAATTGAATAAGTTTACAAAATTTGAAACAAATAGAAGCACTTATAAATTTTGATAGTTTCTTTTCTCATGAAATTGCTGAGTAAGTTGTTACTAATGAGGGTAAGTGCAAGTAAAAGTAAGTTGTAAGATGAAATAGTATTCTTTAACATATAGGGGAGTGTCGTCGTGGTTGGGCCACGTTTTGGAATTCGCCCATAACTTTCGTTTCAAAAGGAATTTTGGAAATCTAAATACATCGTTGCAAAGGTCTAAGAATAAGGTATATTTCCAGAAAGTTTCGAACTGATTGCTTGAAAAATAAAAAAGTTACAGGCATTTACGTAAAGACAAAAAATGTTGTCATAGTTGGGCCATGTTGTGCAGGTTGGGCCACCGCAGAAAATCTAAGACATACGTATTGAAATTCTATATAGAGACATGAAAAGAATGAATTTCGAGAACGACGACTCATATAGGTACAAATACCCTATTTCTAATTGCATTTTTGCGAAATTTTGGCGATCTTGTAAAATCCATATTGCTACAATCGCCTTTTCCAAAGTGTACAACTCCAATGAAAAAAACAACAAAAAAATAGGTTTTTATCGTATTAATTTTGCTTTATTTCATCACATTTTATGTGACTGACATTCTCTAGTGAATATTGCGCTTCTGCGCTTAAAATTATGGTGGCCCAATCATGACTACTCAAGTGGCCCGACCTTTACAAATAGCGCTTTTCTAGTATTTCACCTTAGCCTTCCCAAACACCTTACTGAAGGGGAATTTTCTATAGTCTTCATGTGCAACACAACACACTTCATACATTTTCAAAATGTATCTCGATAATTGCATTTCATGAATCATTTCTTGAAGTAAAGTTCATTGCGTCTGGAAAACTTTTTTTGTAAGATTTAGTCACTGAATTCAGTACGGGTGTTTTGAATACACGATTGAAACTCACAATATTGTGAAAAGTTAGCTATCACCGTAAGAAGTTTTACAATGGTTGTATCATAGATATCATGAGTTACTAAAACTGTAAAATCGTGATGGCCCGACCATAACAGTGGCCCGACAATAACGACAATACCCTACATTGCGTAGTAAAGGTCTAGTTAATAGGTTTTTGAACTATGCATAATTTCCTGTAACGCCATTCTATTTGATTCACAACAATAAAGTTTTCTTGAATAAATTTCATCAATTTTTATGAACCTTCGGTTACTCACGTTGTTGTATTTTGTACACCATATGTAGGTTTTTGAATGCCATATTGTTATATAGTTACAAATCGTATATTACGTATATACTAACGTAACGTATATAAACCGACATCACAGAAACGAAGCAAGTAGCATGTGAGGTGTACCGCAGTTGGCCCCGACTGGAATTTTCTTTCGTTTCTTCATATGGAAAAATGGTGTCTGTGTGCAGCAAAACTACCAGCAAATGTAAAATGTTTAAAATGTATCCGTCTGTTGGCAGTCGAGTGATTCGGGGTCAAAATTTATATTTTGACCCCGAATCACCCCGGTATTTTTTATAATCAAAGTTTTACAGTTCGTAAACAAGGAAACATGGAGGTATACTATGTTCAGCAAAGTTGTGTATTTTTATTATTTATACAACTTTGTAATACATGAAAAAGTCATACAACAATTACAAAAAGAGCAAAAATAGAAAAACTGATTTTTCAAACTCATATACAATAAATAAGATCTCTTCGTTGAAGAGATAGAAGGTTACTGTCTTCATCAAAATTTCTTGTAATAATATGCTCTAAAACTTTGCAGAACACATCAATGTGTTATATTGAAACTGAAGGAAAATAATTTTTTTATTTCACTTTTAGGGGGATTAATCAAAAATCAAATTCTACCAGACGATAGAGCTTTCAATTTCAAGAAACTCTTCCAAAGGTTCGATAAACCTAAAACCAAGTTTTCCTAGTCAAAACTCTAGTGCGCACGTTTTCTTTGGTTTTGGGCTATTGTGCGCGCGAGTAACTGTGTTATAAAAGTTGGCGCGAGTGTTCGAGGGTTAATATCTTTTGACCGGTAAAATCAATTCTTATGAAATTTTGCATATATATTCGTAGTGTGAAAACCTCTCGTTTGATATTAAAATAATTGAAATTAGGTTATTTTTCTTGGTTAAAATCATTATAAATTATTGTTAATATTGGTGTGGTTAACCAATTAACCATCCAATCAAAAAACCATTCAATAGTGATCTATCCGGCTATATTACCTGCCACATGAAACTAATAGCGCGTAAATCGGTTTGACCATCTCTGAGAAACAGGCGATCATTTGAACCTTGTCAAAACTGGTTTTTTAAGCATAACTTTTAAACCACTTGTTTGTTTTCAATAAAAATTGGCGTGAAGTTTAGCAATAGTAAGAGCTTTTATTTGGTACTAAGATCGATGAAATCGGTTTTGTGGTTCCGGAGAAAATCATGTCACGTAATTTTCACATTTTTGCTTATAACTTTTAAACTAAAAGTCAGACCACGAAACCATTTAATAGTGATATACTAGATAAAAATACCTTTAAAATAAAAGTTATAGCAGACGAATCGGTTCAGCCATCTCCGAGAAATAGGCGATTGAAAATTGAAGCGCACACACATACACACATACACACACACACACACACACACAGACATTGCTCATTCGTCGAACCTGATCGATTGGTATATGTGACACGGCCCTCCGGGCCTCAGATCGACTTCGTGTTTTTCGACCAATTCCTAAACCTTTGTTATATTGTATAACAAAGGTAAAAATGTGAAAATTACGTGACACGATTTTCTCCGGAACCACACAACCGATTTCATCGATCTTAGTACTAAATGAAAGCTCTTACTATTGCTAAACTTCACACCAATTTTTATTGAAAACAAACAAGTGGTTTAAAAGTTAGCCTTAAAAAACCAGTTTTGACAAGGTTCAAATGATCGCCTGTTTCTCAGAGATGGCCAAACCGATTTACCCGCTACTAGTTTCATTTGGCAGGTAATATAGCCGGATAGATCGCTATTGAATGGTTTTTTGATTGGATGTTTTATTTGAAAGTTATGAGTATTTGAATACACCACACCAAAATTAACAATAATTTATAATGATTTTAACCAAGATAAATAACCTAATTTCAATTATTTTAATATCAAACGGGAGGTTTTCATACTACGAATATATATGTAAAATTTCATAAGAATTGGTTTTACCGGTCAAAAGATATTAACCCTCGAGCACTCGCACCAACTTTTGTAACACAGTTACTCGCGCGCACAATAGCCCAAAACCAAAGAAAAAGTGCGCACTAGACTTTTGACTAGGAAAACTTGGTTTTAAGTTTATCAAACCTTTGGAAGAGTTTCTTAAAATTGAAAGCTTTATCGTCTGGTAGAATCTGAATTTTGATTAATCCCCCTAAAAGTGAAATAAAAAAATTATTTTCCTTCAGTTTCAATATAACCCATTGATGTGTTGTGCAAAGTTTTAGAGCAAATTATCACAAGAAATTTTGCCGAAGATAGTAACCTTCTATTTCTTCAACGAAGAGATCTTATTTATTGTATATAAGTTTGTAAAATCAGTTTTTCTATTTTAGCTCTTTTTGTAATTGTTTTATGACTTTTTCAAGTATTACAAAGTTGAATAAATAATAAAAATACACAACTTTGCTGAACATAGTATTGTTTACAAACTGTAGAACTTTGATTATAAAAAATACCCTGATTTTGACCGCGAATTACTCAACTACCAACAGACGGATACATTTTACATTTGCTGGTGGTTTTGCTGCATACAGACACCATTTTTCCATATGAAGAAACGAGAGAAAATTCCAGTTGGGACCAATTGCGGTATACCTCACATGCTACTTGCTTCGTTGCTGTGACGTCGGGTTATGCTTATCTATTTTCCTAACAATTTAAAGTATTAATGCATTGAATAATTCTGACATTTTGCTCATAACAAGTTGATTGAAGAATATAAGTTAGTATATACGTAATATACGATTTGTAACTTTATAACAATATGGCATTCAAAAACCTACACATGGTGTACAAAATACAACAACGTGAGTAACCGAAGGTTAATAAAAATTGATAAAATTTATTCGGGAAAACTTTATTGTTGTGAATCAAATAGAATGGCAATACAGGAAATTATGCATAGTTCAAAAACCTATAAACTAGACCTTTACTACGCAATGTATATGTTAAAGAAAAATATTTCATCTTACAACTTGCTTTTACTTGCACTTACCCTCATTAGTAACAACTTACACAGCAATTTCATGAGAAAAGGAACTATCAAAATTTATAAGTGCTTCTATTTGGTTCAAATTTTGTAAACTTATTCAATTTCCAAAAATTTCATGTAAACCAAACGTGTCGATTTCTATCTCAAATAGCAAGTAAGACCGTATAACAAAGGTTTTTTTCACCACTAGGTGCATTAAATCAGGTTTTACCTTTGTTATACTATATAACAAAGGTTTAGAAATTGGTCGAAAAACACGAAATTGATCCGAGGCCCGGAGGGCCGAATCACATATACCAATCGATAGAGCTCGACGAACTGGACAATGTCTGTGTGTGTGTGCAGCTCATTTTCTATCGCCTGTTTCTCGAAGGTGGCTGAACCGATCTGACCGCTTTTACTTTTGTTTGAAAAGTATTATTGCCTAGTATATCACTATTGAATTGCTTTGCGGTCCGACGTTTCGTTTAAAAGTTATAAGCAAAAATGTGAAAACTACGTGACACGCGTTTCTCCGGAACTACGCAACCAATTTTAACGATCTTAGTACCAAACGAAAGCTCTTGCTATTACTGAACTCTTTGCTTAAGTTTTATTGAAAACAGACAAGCAGTTTAAAAGTTAGCCTGTAAAAACCTGTTTTGACTAGGTACAAATGATCGCCTGTTTCTCAGAGTTGGCTGAACCGATTTATGCGCTATTATTCTCATTTGAAAGGTAATATAGCCTAATAGATCACTATTGATTTGTTTTTTGATTGGACGTATAATTCAAAAGTTATGAGCAATCGTATACAACACATTAAAATTTACAATTATTTTCGACGATTTCATCTTAGATAATTTATCTAGTTTAAATTAGTTTGGCATTAAATTAGAGGTTTTATTGCTGCAAATATATCTGCAAAATTTTCTAAAGAATTGGTTTTGCTGGTCAAAAGATATTAACCCTTGAACACTCGCACCAACTTTTGTAACACGGTTGCTCACGGGAGACAATAGCCCAAAACCAAAAAAACTTGCGCGTTAGAGTTTTGACTAGGAAAACCTGGTTTTAGGTTTATCGCACCTTTAGAAGAGTTTCTTGAAATTGCAAGCTCTCCTCTGGTAGAATTTTAATGTTGATTAATCCCCCTAAAAGTGAAATAAAAAAAATATTTTTCTTCAGTTTCATTATAACACATTGATGTTTTCTGTAAAGTTTAAGAGCATATTATTACAACAAACTTTGCTGAAGACAGTAACCTTCTATCTCTTCAGCGAAGAGAGAAAAAATCTTATTTATTTTATTTGAATTTGTAAAACCAGCTTTTCCATTTTAGCTCGTTTTGTAATTGTTGTATGAATTTTTCATGTTGTACAAATAGTAAAAATACACAACTTTGCTGAATATAGTATACCTCTATGTTTGCTTGTTTAGGAACTGTTACATTTAAAACATTTTACATTTGCATTTTACATTTTGTTGCATACAGACACCATTTTTCCATATGGAGAAACGAGAGAAAATTCCAGTTGGGGCCGATTGCGGTACACCTCACATACTGATTGCTTGGTTTCTGTGATGTCAGTTTTTGCTGATCTATTTTGCCAACAGTTTAAAGTATTAATGCATTGAATAATTATGTCATTTTGCTCATAACAAGTTTATTGAAGAATATACGTTGGTTAAACATCGATTTGTAACTTTAAAACAATAAGGCATTCTAAAACCTACACGTGTTGTACAAAATACAATAGCGTGAGTAACCGAAGGTTAATACAAGTTGATGAAAACTTTATTGAATCAAATAGAATGGCAATACAGGAAATTATGCATAGTTAAAAACCTATAAACTAGACCTTTACTACGCAATGTATATGTTAAATAATAATATTTCCTCTTACAACTTACTTTTACTCAAATTAGTAACTATTTTCTTATACTTACTCAGCAATTTCATGAAAAAAGGATCTATCACAATTTATAAGTGCTCCTATTTTGTTCAAATTTTGAGAACTTTTTCAATTTCCCAAAAAATTATGCAAACAAACGCACTACGCAACGCTAACGTAGATGAAGACCGTATAACAAAGGTTCTTTCACCTTGCTGGATTAAATCGGGTTTTCCTGTTGAATTTGACTAACTTTTTTATTATTCTGACAGATACGCATTTCGTTTACGACTTGCAGGCTTCATCAGTGTCTTTTTCGAAATAGAGTACACCTGTAATAAAAATTATCCCTGAATCTGAGATCATCCTGTCTAACACAGAGCCGCCCACTTCAAAAGAAGCCAACAAGCGCCAATAACACAATCAATGTAAATTTGGATCTAACGGAATCAAAATTCGATGATTCCAATTCACTTACCGGCTCATTTAATGTGTTGCCTTCTTTACCTTCATCTAAAGTGAAGCGTATTCAAAGAGTAAAAGTCCTGCTGACAAATTAACAAAATAACGCCAAGAAAAGAGTAAATAAAAACCAGTCTACTTTTTTTCAAAATTGAACTACCGTGAACGTACCATATTCTGCGCAGCTCCTAATTCTGCGCATTTTTCTTTATATATGTATTTTTCAACATTGTGCATAACTATGGCCATTGTGTTATTTTTTATAAATCTCTGTTGAATATTACGCCATTATTCACAAAAGGGCCATAATATTTGACAGCGAAATAAATTAAAGTGAAACTGAAAGTATTTTATATGTCAGAAAACAACGTCGTTAGCGCCAACGCTAAAACTGTCCTTCTAGAAAATTAACAAAATTATGATCGAAATTCTTTGCAATGATCAAATTACCCAGCATAATTAGAAAGAATAATTAGTTTTAGTCATGTTTTAGGCAAAAAGAGTGATTGCATGCCTTGTTTTCGTTAGAAAAATGCGATGCAGTAGTGCGCAGATTTAGGCACAGATTTTTTATTCATGTTCCAAATTCTGCGCAGTAATGTATCCTATGAAGAAATCGCGAAAAAATACGCAACTTCTCCCAAATGGCTAAGGTATAGAGGCATAGAAATTCAAGTAGAACCTTTAACTTGCATTGATTGGAATCCTGTGCTGTGTCTCGGGGTCCGAACCTACGAACGCCAATTCATGGAACCATGTCTTCTGATTTTTTGGACAGTCGAACTTCATTGAGCTGTCAGGGAGTGGGGAAGTGGTTTCTATATGAAAACACAATTGTTAATATTAGTCTAAAGTATAATGTTCAGTATAGAGAAAACCCGAATGAACTCGCCCTTCACGTTATCGACAATAAAATATTTAAAATAAGCCAATCCAAATGATAATAATGTTCCTGTGCCACCTGGACAGCACAAGAAGGCCAGATCATGGATTTAATCATGGTAATGGCTAATGTCGGATTTTTGATGTGCTTTCAGCGTATAAAGACATAAACTACATGGTATGAATGTTTATTGTTACTTTTTAGGTGCGCAGAATTAGGAACAAACATGCGCAGAATTAGGAACATGGGCAAGAGAGTGCGCAGAATTAGGCACCGTGGATAAGTTTACAAAACGAAAGATATACTCAATTGTTGGTCGACTTTTAATTCCCATGTTTTTTACCATATATTATAGACCGTAGCACTACTTGTTGCTGCTATCAACGTTATCAATTTAACTCTAGAATACTCATAATAGCGGAGGAATCATAAAAATGCCTTAACTGCGCAGAATATGGTACGTTCACGGTAGTAGTAAAATTCCTTCTTTTAGCAGGTTTCTGAATTATTAAGCTATACCTTCTTTAAGCATGTACCTAAAAACCCCTTAAGAACTTGTTCTTACTTAGTTAATAATATTGAAATGGTGTTTACAACTCAAAGAAACCTTCAAATCTGCCACAATCCGCCTTACTCTGCCATGGTCCGTCTTACCCCTTTGGTGGTCCTTCTTTCCCCGCCTGGTTGTGAACGAGTAATTTTTAGACGTTTCGAAAATTGATGAAAAATCACGGAAAAATAAACTAATTAATTTTTTATAGAATTTTTAATTGTAGATAAATGAATGCTTTTCCATGTGTGGAACAAGAAAAGGTGAATTTTCGTACACATTTTATGCTAGCAATTTATTCGCTTAGGGGGGCCGTCTTACCCCGTCTTCCCCTACAGATATATTGCAAAATTAAAGCCAAGCAAACTAATAGCAAAATTTTGAGATTAATCATTTTGTTGTAGATTTCCTTTTTCTTCAAAAGCGGAGTATAATAATAATTTTTCTGAACTCTTGTTTTTCAAAGATGCTAATTTTGAACGCATGGTAGGATTAGTATCAAAATATCAAAAAATCTGCTATGAACACATATTTCATATTGTCAATTCAAAACAAGTTTCGTATGTGGCACTTTTAGACTGCGGTGTCCAGTAAGGTGCAAAGTGCGGGATATTTACGTGATTTATAGAAACATAATGTAAGCACAAAAGATAATTTTTACAGACTTGTATGAATATATATAGAAAATTAGAAATCAACCCTCTAACGGGTCTACAGACCGTCTTAACTTTCGGGCTTCAGACGGTCTGTAGACCCGTTAGAGGGTTGATTTCTAATTTTCTATATATATTCATACAAGTCTGTAAAAATTATCTTTTGTGCTTACATTATGTTTCTATAAATCACGTAAATATCCCGCACTTTGCACCTTACTGGACACCGCAGTCTAAAAGTGCGACTGGCACAAAAAGTGCGACAATGCGAATGCTGTGAGTGAGAAAGAGAAAGAGTGACAACTGTAATGTTGCTGTTTTCTTTTGTCATATACATTGGCATTAGAGAAAATAATCTGGATCCAGGTGCAGCTGCAAAGCACAATATTATAAAACTAAATAAGGTGTTCATCAAGTAACATAAATGACGCTTAAAAGTAGTTACGCATCCAAGGAAAGAAAATATAATTATTGTACGCAATACGTTGTGAATTTTACTGGCAAATAAGGATTTTGAGGAATACGGAACGGATGTTTAAAAATATAGTCAAGTTAAGGAGGCATAGTACTTTTTCAACTTAAAAAAAAAACGAAATTTTTTTTATTGATTATTTCGAAAGATTAACATTTTGGCCATATGTGTTTCAAGTCATATCGATGAATTCCAAAAATTGACAAAGTTACAGCTATTTGTACCGCGCATGTCTGGAGCGATTACACAGCGAATAAAAACTTCATCGTCGTTTTTCTCGAAGCCAGGTTTTGAAACTCGGTACCATAAATATCTCAAGAACGGCTCAAGCAATTCTCATGATTCTTTTTATGTTTCAAAGCCAACAAAATTATCTAGTGTTTGACCCATCCTTTTTTCGATACAGTAGACTCTCGGAAAAGTTAATCGATTGGGGAATGGGTCGATTACCTTTTCCGAAATATTAACTTTTCTGAGTAGTCCTAAAAGTCATTGAAAATGATAAATACAAAAGCGAAAAATGCATTCCGGGATATAGGATAGATATTTTGTATCTGGAAGTTGTAATGGAAAGAAATATGTAGCAATATCATTATGAAATAATACTCAGTTTCGTAACAGTTTTTTTTGTAAAATAATACCTTTCAGTAAGTTTAAAATAGTCGGTTACACTAGTTTACTTTTGTTTTTTCGTAGTCTGTGACTACGTTTTGATTAAAAATAAGCATTCGCATTATTGTTGCAACTGTCCGATACAAGAGTTTAATTTAATCCCAGTTATGATGCGACTCTGTATGAAACTGTGGAAAGGTGATAATAAGCCGAAAAATGAGAAATAAAGATAGAAGGTAAACACACGTGTGTGAAGAAACGCTTGAACAACCAATAAATTCAAACTCTCAGAAAAGTTAAGTCAAAAATCAACTTTTTAGAGCGTTGCGTGAGAGCTGATATACGCTTAACTTCTCTGAACAATTAACTTTTCAAAGAGTTAACTTTTCTGAGAGTCTACTGTATTACAATTTTTGTATTTTTTAGAAATGTGTAAAGTCCATATTTTCGACTAAAAACCTTACTTTTCGATTTGAATGTTCGCCATTTTGCTATGCGTTCGAATTTTGCGTTATCGGGAAAAAAATATTTGAAATAAGGCAAAAAATATGGTGTAAAAAGTACTATGCCCCCTTAATTATAGATGTTCCTGAGAAATTAAATAATGATTATTGTGGCAGTAGAAAGGCTAGGTCACGCCGCTAGGTGGATTAATTCGGTTTTTTTTATAACTTTTTCTTAATTCTTTTTACGCTTAGGGGACGGAGAGAGACTAAGAGGGGCAGAGTACTGAGCTACTAGACGGTTCAAGTCTTCCCTGTTTTTTATTATAACAGGTTTAGATGTTTCATCTCTTTTAACAAGAATGTCACCTCCTCTTCCTGGCCATATCAATTTAATTTTTAACGATTCTTGATATTCGCGCATTTTTTTGAGAAGTTCTATTGATAGAGGAGTTAATTCATCTCGTTCGAATCCGTTTCTAAATTGACTCCAATGTGTGTAAGGGTTTTTTCGACTAAATTCTTAACATTCTCGTTGGGTTCGCATGAGACTCCTAGTAAGACAGCATTATTCGAAATCGCTTTGCGATCGGATTTGTCAACGTTAGCTACTAATAGATGAACTAACTTGGTTAACTCAGAGTGAGATGTAGTTAATTCACCCAACTGGTGTTTTAGGCCCTCGTTTTCAAGTTTCAAGGTTCTAAATTCCAACACAATATCATCGAACTAGGCCGATAGAAAGTCCTGCGATTTTTCCATAGCTGCGGTTACTGAACGAACCTCAGCTTTCACATTAACCATTTGATCTGCCACTGCACTGAATACAGACGCTTTCAACTCAGCAGCGAGCGAACTAATCATTGAAAATTTGTCATTCTGCATTTCGATGATACGTTTATAAATTTCAGAACAATTTGCTGTACAGAAAAACATGTTAGACTTAATTCTATTAATGCAAATGAGATCGTGAGTCCACAGCTACTTATAAACCGAACGTTGAAGTATGTTTTTCAACCTACCAGACTAAACCGCTCAACCACTAACGAAATATTTGCTCGTCATCGTCAAGTAACCGTTTGGGCGGCAAAGAATATCGCAAAATATTAGGCTGTTATTACAGGAGCGAGACCGTAATGCGAATTGAACAGGGTTCAAACAATTGCTAAACGCTTGTCAAGTGACCGTTCAGGCGGCAAGGGGCAGCATGAAGAGCTCTGGAAAGAATCTGTGATGTCACAAATCTATCTATACCCATCAACTCACAGTTGACTTCTGCTCAATTCAGTATAAGTTTTACCAGCAGACTCTTTTTACTCCAATACAGCAACCCGCAGCAGCATAACACAGCAACAAACAGCAACCACAAGCGCCGAATTTCGGCCTAATAACAGCTCAAACAATAGCCACTTCTGGAAACGTAGTACCAGTTAAATAAAATCACTTTATGTACGTTTATTCTAGCACAATACCACCAATAAACATCACTTAGCCTGTGTAAATATGTTATCACTAGCAAACAAGTTAGTTATGAAATTAACTTGCAATTAAATACAACAAATTTATAATAAATACGCGGACGATAGAAATATCGAATCATCCGGCGTGATATCAGTGTTGCCAGTCAATATGTAGGCCTGATAGCTTTCGTCGGACTTTTTAGGTTGGGGAACTGTGGGTAAAATCGACACCCTAACAATTTTCACAGAAATTTCACATTTGTACGTCAATTATTGTCCAACAAATCTCCAAGAATCTTAGTTTAACTCTAAATCCTTGATTCCACGAAGTCTGTTTGATACTTATTGTGAATGTTTTTGATATATTGCTGATTGCAAGGAAAATTGTACCATCCAAAGTGCGATATCCCTCATAAAAGTGCTATTTTACTTTAAATCGTTTCGGTATCTTCGGCGCACTTTTTCGTTACATTCCAAGCAATAAGTGCGCCGAAGAGACCGAAACGATTTAAGCGAAAATAGCACTTTTAGGAGCGATTTCGCACTTATTGATTGGACAATTTTTCTTGCAATTAGCAATATAATGAAAAAGAAAACTATGTATCTAACGCTTAACAAGCAGCAGTGCGGGTAAACTCGACACCCTGTCGGGGTAAAACCGACACCTCATAAATATCAAATGAAATCTTTTCTTGAAAAAAATTACGATTTTCAGGTAAGGTGTCTATAGTACGCCTAACGACAGCGAGAAAGAATTAACCCCCCTCCCCTCCTTTCCCCGCTGATTTTTCATTTATCCTTGAATTCGTCTTTTTTAATTCAACGGTCAATAGCAATTTTGACATTTTCACTTGTTTTTCGGCTCTGACTCTCAGTTTTATACCAAAATATAAAAATAAACGCATTAAACTTAAAACACTTACTATCTAGAAGCACAAAGCCTGTGTCGGCTTTATCCTGACTAAAAGTGTCGATTTTACCCCGAATCGACTCGAAATTTCAAAACAATGGTTTAGAGCACCAATAAACGAAAAAATCGCCGGTATTTTTACAAACTACACTAAAGAATAGTCGCTGATAAATCAAGGATGCAAAAGGCATGGAATTTTATAAATTTTTGCTACTAAAAGACTTAAAATCCAATTGTGAAATTTTACAAGGACTGTTTCTTCACTGCTTACCGATCTTGTTTTGCTGTTTGTTATGATAGCTACAGAACTTCGGCGGTGTTAAAATGACTCGAAACGTAAGAAATAACTATCGAAGGGTGTCGGTTATACCCGGATTACCCCTATAATATTGTTGCAATCGTAACAAAATCATTGATTAGTTATATTTAGCCCATTTATGACCTATATTTATTAAATTTTTACATATCAAAAAAGCGTCTCGATTTTGGCAAAAAAGGCGACACGCATTTGTTGTCAAATTCGAAATCCTACTGTGTCTAAACAAAACATTTATGTGTAGGGAATCTGTTAATCTTTCCATTGTATATAAGTTTTGCCTTTATTTATTGGTGAATTACTTAAATATTTGCCTATAACCATAGATCGCCCAAAGGCGGTCGAGGACAGGTAGGCACGAAAAAATACTCTACGCAACGGGTGACGCGTATGCAAAGTCATGCCTTTCGAGCTTCATGTTCATTTTTCTCAGCAACTAAACAACGTATTGAAATAAACTTTTTTTTGTGATTTTTAGATTTGTGAACAAATCTCGGGCTTTACATGAATCGGTTGCCGGAGTCACTAGTTAGCTAAATGTTTTGAAAATTTCCTTTGTTGTGCATTTATGTAGCCGTGAAAAGCGGAAGAGAGGAGACGCGAAGAGAATCTCTCATTGTCACTTAGGTCTATTTGAAAAATTAACCGAAAAATCACAACCTGAAATAAAAAGAAGAAAAATGTACGAAAAACGCAATGTTCTCCAAATGTTTACCAAGACAACAAACAAAAAGTTTCAATTGTTGTTTTACTACTGAAATTTTAACGATGTCAGTCCAAAATTTGGATTCAACCCTGCGCACAGTGGTTTGATTGCTCGGAATCGAACTTTTTTAATAACTCTTTTCATGGTGTTTTTTTCAATATGGCGTCTTCGGAAGAATTTCTGTAAATCAATAGACGCAACGACTGGTGGTTAGTATTAGTTCGGAACTCAAACACAGGTGGCGCTGAAAATTTAACTTTCTAATTTGATGATATAGAGCTATAGTATGTTCTAGAAAGTTTTAGATAATCTTATTATGAAGCTTTTTGTTGAAAACATTATTCCTCCAAGTATCGCAGTTTTTGAGATATTAGGCGTCTTTCATGACGGACCCCCAATAATCTGAGTTTTCACTGTAGCTTCAAAATTATGTGATTTAGGGAAAAATAATGTTCTGCAATCATTTACATCTATTAAAATCACATACTTTTGCAGAAGAACGTGAACACGTATCTTCTATACACACACTTAGTTTTTATTCAGATCTTCGGTAATTTATTTTGCGGATTAAATCAGCACATTTGGAAAAATGCTGAGCAATTCGGTAATTTTTCAAGGAATGCTGAGTATCGCCACTACTTGACATTTCTTAATACAGATCTTCATTAACCGGTGGCGAGTTCGTTAATATTTTTAGCTGTATTTTTTCGCAAAGCGATTCCATTTCGTAACTGTCAATAATTCAGCAATTGTTTAACGAACTATCAGTATTTATTACAGGATAGCCCGCAAAAGCTATGCTGAGATCAGCAAAAATTGCGAAAGTTGTCATCAAGCATTTATTAGCTGTCAAAATGAAGCGCAATCAAGAAAATACTTTATTGCGTGTTTAAAGTGTGTGGAAATTGTTCAAAATATGAACAATTATAGTTCTTCTTAAGATATGAGTGGCGCATAGCAGAGCTTCTCTACGTTATTTAACCTTCTTTATATAAGGTATGCCAATTTATTATGTAATTTGTGTTTTAAATATATATCCCTCCATCTCTCATTCAGTTAATATTAATTTAAATTGTAAATCTTCATTTTCCTTCTCATTCAAAATTTTGTCATCATAAAACAAAGCAGCAAATGCTACTTAGTGCTTCGGTGCAGGCTTCGCAGGTAGCTGCAGAACTAGATGACGATTGCGGGGCTGGTGCTACAGATAGGTTAACTCGGAACAACCTCTTTTAGTCCAGATTCGAACATGCGGCGGCTGGCAGCCATACCTCGAGACCAAGTTAGAACCATATCTGTGCATCATAGATCCTATATAATTAATTGTATTTATTTTTAAGACATGATTTCAATAAAAATATTTTTTTTAATTTATGACGACAATTCAGTACACATTACCGAAGTATCAGCACTATAATTACGGCTTTCAGCAATGATTTTTGCTGAGAGATTTGTTAATTTATACTGAACAGTCCGCAATTTTTGACATTTCATAAAAATATTTTCATTGCCGAGTGTTCGTCAAGCAAATTAATTACCGAACTGACCACCGAACGTTCAGCAGTTCTAATTTCGTCAAAAAATTACGGTGTTCGGTAAAAATTTTTAAGTGTGCAGAGCGAGTTAATGAACGATTTAGGTAAAAATTAGCCATATTTCGTACTGCTATACAATAAAAAGTTGGAAAAACTGGCGACTGAGATATAATTAAAGTGAAAGTCATTTGTCTCTTTTAGTATCTTCATCATTTAATTGCATTTCCAAAAAGTGTTACTCAGTCTTTTGGAGACATATATCATAATGTTTACTATATCCCATCGCCTTGTTAGCAGCAAGGTACGATGCTAATGTAACAAGCCAGTCATCGTATGTGCTAATCTCGGCTGTACGGTACTGCTTGAGTTTAATAGGATCATTACACTCGCCCTGTAATTGTCCTGTACTCTAATAACCGGCTGCAAAGTCTGTCGTTAAAGAAGGGTATTGTCTTAACCCTTTAAGCGCGACGGGTTTTAGTTTCGATATTTTTGGTTTATGGATCAATATAATTTTTTTTTATCTCTCGAGATACCAAAACCAGTATTTTCTACACATTGCAATAAATGTTTGCTAAATTTAGCAACCTACACAATTGCGTGGGTTCGGCCTTATCTTATACCGTTGCACTATGGGCCAAAACGAGCCGAAATAACGGACGCAATTAACCCTCTAACGGGCAACACCGTAAAAACGATGCGATCAAGCTAATGACTATTTTAACATGAAAGTACACACGAAAAAACCTTAAGTTCTGATTTTCATGCAAAAATAATTATCTGAAGGAGCGCCAGGTAAGAAAAAGTCCAATTTCTCTTTTTCCTTTTTCATGTCTAACGCTCCGCCCAGATATTTTTCCAATTCAGATATATTACAAAATTAAAATAATGCATGAAATTTACTCATAGAAAAACTTTTTAGGTCAATCATTTTGTTCTAGATGTCCTTTTTCAACAAAAGTAAAAAAGGGAAAATTCGCTCATTAATTATTTTCGGAATTTTTCGAAATTTTTCTTTTTCAAAGATGATAACTTTTGAATGCATGGTCAGAATGTTATGATATTAGTATCAAAATGTCAAGAAATCTGTTCAGAACACATTTTCGATATTGTCAATTAAAAACAAATTTCGTATGTGGCTCTGGCGCTCCAAAAGCGAAGGCTGTCTGCAGACGGTCTTACCCGTTAGAGGGTTAAGATATGACCTGCATGCTGATAAAATGTAGATGATCTTATGTAAAACTTTCCGGAGAATCGCATGGTGCCCACCGCTTTCCTGTTTGTCATCGGTAAGTGCCCCATTTTGCTCATTTTCCCCTATTTTTAACATTTTTTACCCTTTTTGGACTATACCAAGCCAGGCTTTGAAAAAACAAAACATGAAAACCTAATTATTTTGTGTAAAGAAGTCCACAGAATTGAATAGGGTTGACCCCGTTTAGTTTAGAGCGAGATCATCGCTTCGAGGCTCATAGACTTCAGCTTCTGAATCAGCAGAACGGTCATTACGTAGCAATAGAAATACACGTAACTTTTTGCAAGTTAAGTTTTTACTAACCTTAATACAACAGATATACCGGAACGCCCAGATTGGCTTAAAAACATTCAAATAATAATCCAAGAATTTGTCTTTAAAAATCCCGTAGTTGAATACATCATTTGCCACACTTCTTTATTATTTTACAATTTATAAATGACCAGTTTTAGGTTCCGGTAGTACTCTAAACGGAAGTTCCGTAGTGTGGAGCATGAACGAAGCTCTACAGTATAATGTATTCATTCTTACTGACTCAAAATGAGATGGCAGCAGCAGATTTCGTTTTATTTCATCTGTTACTTATGATGTGAAAAAATAATCCCACTGCGATCTGGAATATCTCCGGGAAACTGGATCTAAAATGTGCTAATGACACATTCCAGCGTTACGAGACACCATGAGCAACCGTTTTTTCGAAGCAAATTTGTTCATATTTTACCAACAGTCTGACGAATATCTTTCGAAATAGGTGTTTTGAGATGCTATTTAGTAGTACTTTCTCAATACGAGAGCGAAATATTTATTATAATAAGCATTATTGAATAGTGGCGGAATACTTTTCGTTACGGGACACCATCGCAGAAAATGCGTATTCTGAACATGATTCAAACATTTGCAAAACTCTGCTCTCTTTCAAGTTTTTCAAAGTCGACATGTTCCGAAAATTTTTAGCTGAAGGCAGCCTGAAACTCAAAATGTAAAAGTATATTCAGGTTTTTGGTTTAGTTTTTAAGATATAATAAAAATCATTTCGTTACGGGACACCATGCGCTGTTGGGCAAACGGTATTCTGCAAATGGTGTCCCGTAACGAAAAAAGTAAACTGCATTATATGGTTTATTTTCTCTAGATTTCTGTTCAGGCCGTCATATTTTTTATATCTGGTCTATATTCACTATATTTTGTAACAATAGTGTACTGATTTGGTGTGTTATAGTCTGGTAATAAGACATACGTAACGAAGTATATGTAAGGTAAAGTTTACTTCCAGGTAAAGAGACATACCCATGTGAGAACTATACTGAAGTATTATAATGAAATGCTTGCCTAATCTTAGGGTTTGGACACATTAGTAATTAAAATGTAGGGGCTGTGGATTAATTACGTAACGAGTTTTCCCCATTGTTGACTAATCGCCCCCTCCCCCTATGTAAGATTTGCATGATTTTGGCCAAAATAACAAAAATTTCAAAAATTCAAAAATTTTATTTGAAAAAATTTAAAACGGTAAATAAGGTTCGTCTTGATGCGAAAGGTATGCTTTATTAGCGCTGCACGCCGAAATGGTATTAAATAGCAAATATTCGAAAATTAGGTATTTTGTTTTACTTCAGACGTATCTATCAGTTAACGTATCATAACGCATAAATTTAAAAGTTTTTAAGCAACTCTACTATTTTATGCAACATTAACAACTCATGTTGCGAACTATAACTATAACATAAGTTGCTATAAAAGACTAATTTTGCCTATTCTTTAAAATAACTTTGTTGAACTAGCAAATTATTCTACAGTCATAAAACAGTTATATAAAATATAAAAAAATAAAACAGTTGAAAAGGGTCATGAAAACTTTCAAAAAAGAAAGGCTAAAAAAGTAGCTGAAAATGATGCCGTTCGAAATACGACACTTACTATGCATCTTGCAAGCTAAAAAATGTTCTCTGGGCTAGGCTGTCTTGCTAGTGTGCTAAAAAAGCTGACTAAACAACTTTCAGAAACGGAAATCCAAATTTTTAGTCTATTCAAGTATTTTAATGATAAAGTATTGAAGTAAGTCGAAAACGGCGTTAAGTATAAATGTCTTTAAGACTTAACCCTTCTTCTTTATCGAGAGACTTTCTTTCTTTTTCATTAACTTTTTTTTGTTTTCGTGTACAGTGGGTTGTTAGCCTCAGGTCCCTATCTCACTGACGTGAGACACCTTAAGGTGGTAGGAAGCCACTCTGTCCCCTTCACGGTTAGCCTACAGTAACCGAGATTGCGTACCCCAGCCGGCAACACGTGGATGTAGGGGTAGAAGTTAGTAAACAGAGGTTATGGAATGCATATGTTCACCCTTTGCCTGGAGCCACCCTTTGTCGAGAGACTCTGCAGCTAGTTATTAGAGTACAAAACAATTTGATTTGTCTATTTTGGATAGGCTTTACGCGTACTTTATTTTGGTTACTTCTATTTGATTTTGCCGTAAATGTCCAAAATAAGATACGCGCCACGTCTGCCCAAAATAGATAAATCACTCTACGGGGCTTGTACAACGATCCTACTGACTTTGGCAGCACCATCCAGTCGAGATTCGAACATACGACGACTGGTATCATACCTCGTTAGGTATTACTCATCAGGCATCACACCTTTTTTGCGGTATCCACCTTTCATATAATGTGTCCGTTTTTCTGTACAATGTCTAAAAAATATGATTACTAGGTAATGTTTTTGATGTTAAAGTATAAGTTTTGAACAAAATTTAGTAGTAGTATGGCTATATCAAACAGAGATACTTGTGTAGATATTGAATTTTAATCTTGAGGTGCCCGTCTTTACCGCACATTCCCTAATATTACAATATATTATCATATTGTAATCATATTTATACATACTTATAGTAAATACATATTTACTTACATTCGGTCATCAAAATAATAGATTTGTTATCGTCGATAAAGATTAGTTGAAACATGATGTGATAAGTGCTTTTTCATTCAATTACTTTTTGCGTTAAACAAAACGTTACGGGACACCATTCTGAAGCACCTATTTTATTTTACATAGAAATGCTTATCAAAAGTCAAGCACAGCGCGATTTTGATTGTACATATATGATTAAAGAAAATCCATAGTTTCAAAAAATTCGGATTTAAATTCTCTGGTATATGGAAATAAATGCAATATTTTCGTTACGGGACACCATTATAAAAGTACCTGTTTTTAAAGGCCGCTTATCTGGAAAATGCTTTAATTTTTCAAAAAACTCTGTATGAACAAAATGTTACTTTAGTAATGAAACATGTTTTGACGGTATACAGTTTTAAATTATTTTGGCTTAAAACTATTGACAGAGAATTAACTGCAGCCTTGCCTAAATGATGAAAAAATATATATTGTCCTCCCACTTGCAAGGTGCATTTTAGCAAGAATTGTCAATAAACAATATGACAATTCAGGATTTTTGTAAGCTTTATAGTATGTTTGAACATACTACATACAAATATTTTTAATATTACTGCTTTCAAAATTTGCTCTCATGGGATAGATGCGCTTGGAATGTGTTTAATATATTTTTACCTTTGTTATACTATATAACAAAGGTTTAGAAATTGGTCGAAAAACGCGAAATAGAACCAAGGCCCGGAGGGCCAAGTGTCTTATACCAATCGATAGCGTTCGACGAATTGAGCAATGTCTGTATGTGTGTGTGTGTGTGTGTGTGTATGTATGTGTGTGCAGCTCATTTTCTATCGCCTGTTTCTCGAAGATGGCTGAACCGATTCATCCGCTATTACTTTTGTTTGAACGGTATTTATGCCTAGTATATCACCAATTCAGTTGTTTCATGGTACGATGTTTCATTTAAAAGTTATAGGCAAAAATGTGAAAACAACGTGACACGGTTTTTTCCGGAACTACACAACCAATTTGAATGATCTTAGTACCAAATGAAAGCTATTGCTATCGCTAAACTTTCTACCAGGTTTCATCAAAAACAAATATGCAGTTTAAAAGTTACGCTTAAAAAACCAGTTTTGACAAGGTCCAAATGATCGCCTGTTTCTCAGAGATGGCCAAAACGATTTATGCGTTATTAGTTTCATTTGAAGGGTAATATAGCCGGATAGATCACTATTGAATTGTTTTTTGATTGGATGTTTAGTTTGAAAGTTATGAGCAACCGTATTCACCACACCAAAATTAACTATAATTTATAATGATTTTAACCAAGTTAATTTGCCTAATTTCAATTATTTTAATGTCAAACGAGAGGTTTTGGCACTACGAATATATATGCAAAATTTCATAAGAATTGGTTTTTCCGGTCAAAAGATATTAACCCTCGAACACTCGCGCTAACTTTTGTAACACAGTTACTCGCGCGCACAATAGCCCAAAATCAAAGAAAACGTGCGCACTAGAGTTTTGACTAGGAAAACTTGGTTTTAAGTTTATCAAACGTTTGGAAGAGTTTTTTGAAATTGAATGTTCTATCGTCTGGTAGAATTTAAATTTTGACTAATTCCCCTAAAAGTAAAATAAAAAAATTATTTTTCTTCAGTTTCAATATAACACATTGATGTTATTTGTTATTTATTTATTAACACATTGATGTGTTCTGCAATGTTTTAGAGCATATTATTACAAGAAATTTTGCTGAAGACAGTAACCTTCTGTCTCTTCAGCGAAGATAGAGAAATCTTATTTATTGTAAAATGCATTTGTAAAATCAGTTCTTCTATTTCAGCTCTTTTTGTAATTGTTGTATGACGTTTTCATGTATTACAACGTTGTACAAATAGTAAAACTACACAACTTCACTGAATATAGTATACCTCTATGTCTGCTTGTTTAGGATCTGTAGAACTTTGAATCTAAAAAACACCCTAATTTTGATTCCGAATTATTTGACTACCGACAGACGGATACATTTTAAACATTTTACATTTGCTGATAGTTTTGCTGCATACAGACACCATTTTTCTATATGAAGAAACGAGAGAAAATGCCAGTTGATGCCAATTGCGGTATACCTCACATGCTGTTTGCTTCGTTCCTGTGATTTTTTGTCGGTTTATGCTGATGTTTCCCTAACAATTTAAAGTATTAATGCATCGAATAATTCTGACGTTTTGCTCATAACAAGTTTATTGAAGAACATACGTTAGTTAAACAATGATTTGTAACTATATAACAATATGGCATTCAAAAACCTCCACATGTTGTACAAAATACAACAGCGTGAGTAACCGAAGGTCAATAAAAATTGATGAAATTCATTCACGAAAACTTTATTGATGTGAATAGAATGGCATTACAGGAAATTATGCATAGTTCAAAAACCTATAAGCTAGACTTCTACTACGCAATGTATATGTGAAAGAATAATATTTCTTCTTACAACTTACATTTACTTGCACTTATCCACATTAGTAACAACTTACTCAGCAATTTCACGAGAAAAGGAACTATCAAAATTTATAAGTACTTCTATTTTGTTCAAATTTTGTAAACTTATTCAATTTTCAAAAATTTTATGTAAACCAACGCACAATGCAACGTTAACCAATAGATGAATTATTTTCCGAAGACGTGTCGATTTATATCTCAAATAGCAAGTAAGACCGTATAACAAAGGTTCCTTTCACCACTAGGTGGATTAAATCAGGTTTTTTCTTTTAGTTTTAGGCTTGTTTTCTCCGTTTTTCTTCTGTCCCGTTAATACCTTGTTACCATATTTTTGTTTTGGTGTGCTCCATTTTTCTTCGTATTATGTTGTGCTTTAATTCCTATTGTGTCACGTTTTGTTTTTCGTTTTATTCTGTTTGTCTTCCGTTTTCATTTTTGCTCTCCAATTTCCTCTTTTTACCTTTGTTATACTATATAACAAAGGTTTAGAAATTGGTCGAAAAACAAGAAATTGATCCAAGGCCCGGAGGGCCGAGTCACATGTACCAATCGATAGGGTTCGACGAACTGAGCAATGTCTGTGTGTGTGTGTGTATGTATGTGTGTATGTGTGTATGTGTGTTCGCTCTGAATTTTCTATTGCCTGTTACTCGGCGATGGCTGAACCGATTCGACCGCTATTACTTTTGTTTGAAAGGTATTATTGCCTAGTATATCACTATTAAATGGTTTCGTAGTCTGACTTTTCGTTTGAAAGTTATAAGCAAAAATGTGAAAACTACGTGACACGGTTTTCTCCGGAACCACGCAACCATTTTTAACGATATTAGTACCAAACGAAAGCTCTTACTATTGCTAAACATTTTGCTAAGTTTTATTGAAAACGGACAAGCAATTTAAAAGTTAGCCTTGAAAAACTTGTTTTGACTAGGTACAAATGAACGCCTGTTTCTCAGAGATGGCCAAACCGATTTACACGCTGTTAGTTTCGTTTGGCAGGTAATATAGCCGGATAGATCACTATTGAATGGTTTTCTGATTGGACGTTTAATTTGAAAGTTATGAGCAATCGAATGCACCACACCAAAATTGACAATAATTTATAATGATTTTAACCAAGATAATTTATCTAATTTCAATTTTTTTAATATCAAACGAGAGGTTTTGACACTACGAATACATATGCAAAATTACATAAGAATTGGTTTAACCGGTCAAAAGATATTAACCCTCGAACACTCGCGCCAACTTTTATAACACGGTTACTTGCGCGCACAATAGCCCAAAACCAAAGAAAACGTGCGCACTGGAGTTTTGAGTAGGAAAACTTGGTTTTAAGTTTATCGAACCTTTGGAAGAGTTTCTTAAAATTGAAAGCTCTATCGTCTGGTGGAATTTGAATTTTGATTAATCCCCCTAAAAGTGAAATAAAAAAATTATTTTCCTTCAGTTTCAATACAACACATTGATGTGTTCTGCAAACTTTTAGAGCATATTATTACAAGAAATTTTGCTGAAAACAGTAACCTTCTATCTCTTCAGTGAAGGTAGAAAAATCTTATTTATTGTATATGAATTTGTAAAATCAGTTTTTCTATTCTAACTCTTCTTGTAATTGTTGTATGACTTTTCCATGTATTACAAAGTTGTACAAATAATAAAAATACGCAACTTTGTTGAATTTAGTATACCTCTATGTTTGCTTGTTTAGGAACTGTAGAACTTTAATTGTAAAAAATAACCTGATTTTGAGCCCGAATTACTCGATTGCCAACAGACGGATACATCTTAAACATTTTACGTTTGCTGGTAGTTTTGCTGCATACAAACACCATTTTTCCATATGAAGAAACGAGAGAAAATTCCAGTTGGGGTCAATTGCGGTACACTTCACATGCTACTTGCTTCGTTTATGTGATGTCGGTTTATGCTATTCTTGTTTCCTAACAATTTAAAGTATTAATGCATTGAATAATTCTGACATTTTGCTCATAACAAGTTTACTGAAGAATATACGTTAGTATATACGTAATATACGATTTGTAACTTTATAACAATATGGCATTCAAAAATCTACACATGTTGTACAAAATACAACAGCGTGAGTAACCGAAAGTTAATAAAAATTGATGAAATTTATTCAAGAAAACTTTATTGTTGTGAACCAAATAGAATGGCATTACAGGAAATTATGCATAGTTCAAAAACTTATAAACTAGACCTTTACTACGCAATGCATATGATAAAGAATAATATTTCATCTTACAACTTACTTTTACTTGGACTTACCCCCATTAGTAGCAACTTACTCAGCAATGTCATGAGAAAAGGAACTATCAAAATTTATAAGTGTTTCTATTGGGTTCAAATTTTGTAAACTTATTCAATTTCCAAAAATTTCATGTCAACCACACGTGTCGATTTCTATCTCAAATAGCAAGTAAGATCGTATAACAAAGGTTCCTTTCACCACTAGGTGGATTAAATCAGGTTTTACCTTTGTTATACTATATAACAAAGGTTTAGGAATTGGTCGAAAAACGCGAAATAGAACCAAGGCCCGGAGGGCCAAGTGTCTTATACCAATCGATAGGGTTCGACGAATTGAGCAATGTCTGTATGTGTGTGTGTGTGTGTGTGTGTGTGTATGTATGTGTGTGCAGCTCATTTTCTATCGCCTGTTTCTCGAAGATGGCTGAACCGATTCATCCGCTATTACTTTTGTTTGAACGGTATTTATGCCTAGTATATCACCAATTCAGTTGTTTCATGGTACGATGTTTCATTTAAAAGTTATAGGCAAAAATGTGAAAACAACGTGACACGGTTTTTTCCGGAACTACACAACCAATTTGAATGATCTTAGTACCAAATGAAAGCTATTGCTATCGCTAAACTTTCTACCAGGTTTCATCAAAAACAAATATGCAGTTTAAAAGTTACGCTTAAAAAACCAGTTTTGACAAGGTCCAAATGATCGCCTGTTTCTCAGAGATGGCCAAACCGATTTATGCGTTATTAGTTTTATTTGAAGTGTAATATAGCCGGATAGATCACTATTGAATTGTTTTTTGATTAGATGTTTAGTTTGAAAGTTATGAGCAACCGTATTCACCACACCAAAATTAACTAGAATTTGTAATGATTTTAACCAAGTTAATTTGCCTAACTTCAATTATTTTAATGTCAAACGAGAGGTTTGGCACTACGAATATATATGCAAAATTTCATAAGAATTGGTTTTTCCGGTCAAAAGATATTAACCCTCGAACACTCGCGCTAACTTTTGTAACACAGTTACTCGCGCGCACAATAGCCCAAAATCAAAGAAAACGTGCGCACTAGAGTTTTGACTAGGAAAACTTGGTTTTAAGTTTATCAAACCTTTGGAAGAGTTTTTTGAAATTGAATGTTCTATCGTCTGGTAGAATTTAAATTTTGACTAATTCCCCTAAAAGTAAAATAGAAAACCCGAATTAATCCACCTAGCGGCGTGACCTAGCCTTTCTACTGCCACAATTATCATTATTTAATTTCTCAGGAACTTAATTGTAGATGTATAGATGTTATATTAGACTATATTTTAAAATATCCGTTCCGTATTTCTCAAAATCCTAATTTGCCAGTAAAATTCACAACGTATTGTGTAGAATAATTATATTTTCTTTCCCTGGGTGCGTAAATACATGTAAGCGTCATTTACGTTACTTGATGAACACCTTATTGAGTTTTATAATATTTATAGAAAAATAATGTAAACACAAAAGATAATTTTTACAGACTTGAATGAATATGTATAGAAAATTAGAAATTAACCCTCTAACGGGTCTACAGACGGCCTTAACTTTCTGGCTTCAGAGCCACATACGAAACTTGTTTTGAATTGATAATATGAAGTATTTGTTCATAGCAGATTTTTTGATATTTTGATATTAATACCATGCATTCAAAAGTTAGCATCTTTGAAAAACAAGAGTTTTGAAAAATTATTATTATATTTCGCTTTTGAAGAAAAAGGATATCTACAACAAAATGATTGATCTCAAAATTTTACTATTGGTTTGCTTGGCTTCAATTTTGCAATATATCTGAATGAGAAAAAAATTACTGGAAACGATATGGATATGGATATGGAAACGAGAAATGGAACTATTTCTTAGCTAGCACTCCTTCAGATAATTATTTTTGCATGAAAATCAAAACTTAAGCTTCTTTTGAATGTACTTTCATGAAAAGATAGTCATTAGCTTGATCGCATCGTTTTTACAATGTTAGAGGGTTAGGAAAACAAGATGAGGTCGAAAAATAGTGCAAAAGCTGCGCCATAAACATGCTTGAGAATGGGAAATACGATCGATATGATTCCCAGTGCTTGTCTTTTTTTGATTTATTTATTAAAACATGATACATGACATAAGACATCTGTCCTTTAAAATATCACTAACGAAAACAAATCTTACAAAATTTCTACCGTGCAACGTTTACTTCCTATTTTTCATATAACATTTCTAAGCTCTAGTATCTATTGATTGAAAAGAGCATCTATTGATGCGCAGAATTTGTTTGGAATTTGTACAAATTTATTTGGAAAAATCAACTCACTAGTATTTTTGATTCTATACACCACTATACCTACATGCTTAAATAAACTGCTTTTCTTCGCTTTTTGCTTTTCTTGTACAATTCTGAGTAACAGCAAGTGAAGAAAATGACAATTGAAATCTGAAATCAAAGAAAAGAAAAAACTTTTCGATTAAATCCCACTATTTAATATTTATTTGCAACAGATACGTAGTTCACCTACGACGTGCAGGCTTCATCAGTGTCTTATTTCAAAGCGTATACGTATCTGTCGCGAATAAATATTAAATAGTGGAATTTAGTCGGTAAAAGTTTTTTCTTTTCTTTAATTTCAGAGTTCGTATTCCACTAAGAGGCTTCAAAAACTTCAGACAATTGACATGTTTCTCACTTTTCTTGAATTTCACTGCAAATTTTAAAATTGCAAATTGTCATCACATACATACATACATACATACATACATACATACATACATACATACATACATACATACATACATACATACACACATACATCACACACATCTCATACATTGAATACAATCAACATTTGATTGATATGTTTTGATTTCACACGTTTTAACGGTTTAATATACGGTGCTTAAGTGTTAAAGCTTGAATAACTTTTGAATGAAGCGTCCGATTTTAAATAACTCGGTTTCGTTTGATAGATCTCAGCAGTAATTTTCAAATAATCATAAAATGTGTGATGTTTTTCATTAAATTAATGCTTATATGTTACATAAATATGTTTTAAATACTATTTTTTCACATTTCTTTATGTAACTTTCAAACTACAAGTCCAATCGTCATGAAATTTGGAAGTTAAGGGTTTGCAAGGCTCCTCTTTCTTATGCAATCAATTTTGTTCAAATCGGTTAAGAGACCTATGAGATAATGAAGTCCCATATTTTTCGTATTTTTATACATAACTTTTGAACTAAAAGTCCGATCAGTATGAAATTCAATAGCGACCAATGGGACACCTAGACCTTTCATTTGACACTAAGAACATTAAAATCGGTCCAGCCATCTCCGAGAAAAGTGAGTGAGATTAAAAGCGTCACATACACACACACACACATACACACACACACACACACACACACATACATACACACACACAGAAAATGCTCAGTTTTCGAAACTGAGTCGAATGGTATATAACATTCGGCCCGCAGGACCTTCTTTCCATTTCCGGTTTTCCAAGTGATTTCTATACCTTTATACTATATATTTATATAGTAGAAAGGCAAAAATTATTTTTCTTCAGTTTCAATATAACACATTGATGTTATTTGTTATTTATTTATTAACACATTGATGTGTTCTGCAATGTTTTAGAGCATATTATTACAAGAAATTTTGCTGAAGACAGTAACCTTCTGTCTCTTCAGCGAAGATAGAGAAATCTTATTTATTGTAAAATGCATTTGTAAAATCAGTTTTTCTATTTCAGCTCTTTTTGTAATTGTTGTATGACGTTTTCATGTATTACAACGTTGTACAAATAGTAAAAATACACAACTTCACTGAATATAGTATACCTCTATGTCTGCTTGTTTAGGATCTGTAGAACTTTGAATCTAAAAAACACCCTAATTTTGATTCCGAATTATTTGACTACCGACAGACGGACACATTTTAAACATTTTACATTTGCTGATAGTTTTGCTGCATACAGACACCATTTTTCTATATGAAGAAACGAGAGAAAATGCCAGTTGAGGCCAAATGCGGTATACCTCACATGCTGTTTGCTTCGTTCCTGTGATTTTTTGTCGGTTTATGCTGATGTTTCCCTAACAATTTAAAGTATTAATGCATCGAATAATTCTGACGTTTTGCTCATAACAAGTTTATTGAAGAACATACGTTAGTTAAACAATGATTTGTAACTATATAACAATATGGCATTCAAAAACCTCCACATGTTGTACAAAATACAACAGCGTGAGTAACCGAAGGTCAATAAAAATTGATGAAATTTATTCACGAAAACTTTATTGATGTGAATAAAATGGCATTACAGGAAATTATGCATAGTTCAAAAACCTATAAGCTAGACTTCTACTACGCAATGTATATGTGAAAGAATAATATTTCTTCTTACAACTTACATTTACTTGCACTTATCCACATTAGTAACAACTTACTCAGCAATTTCACGAGAAAAGGAACTATCAAAATTTATAAGTACTTCTATTTTGTTCAAATTTTGTAAACTTATTCAATTTTCAAAAATTTTATGTAAACCAACGCACAATGCAACGTTAACCAATAGATGAATTATTTTCCGAAGACGTGTCGATTTATATCTCAAATAGCAAGTAAGACCGTATAACAAAGGTTCCTTTCACCACTAGGTGGATTAAATCAGGTTTTTCATTGAAGGTCAATCTAAGGTGGTTCTTTGAAGACAAGTTGTAAAAAAATCGATCAAAAAATAGTAAAGATAGAGCCAAAAGTGTAACGGCAAGTACACTAATTTTTGAAGTCCCGGCGGGAACGTAAAGGTAAAAGTAGATATACAATAAGGCCGAACCTACACAATTGTGTAGGTATGAACAACAATGTGCATAAGTAGGTTGTAAAAGTTATTTCCCGAAAATGTTTAATTACATCAACTAGAAATACTTATTAATAATAATTTTTTATCTAAGCAATTTCAAAATACGGATCCAATAAGAAAATACGACAGATTTGCTGTTTTCACAAGATTTGAAGACTAGACAATAATTAATCCAAGCACAAAAGAAAACTTCTTTTCAGCTATTTTTTATTTTTTCTACGAGTTACGATGTTTATACAAGAGATTGGTGCCATATATGTAAAAGTACGACGTTTAGAAAGGTAAGAAAATTTTTTTAAAAGTAGTCATGTCTCACCTACACAATTGTGTGGGCTCGGGATTAAAGGGTTAAAGACGGTTTAATATATATATATATATACTAGCTGACCCGACAAACTTCGTATTGCCACAAATTAACCTGTGTTGTACATAAATCATGAATCTCGGATGATCTTTGTCACAATCTCAAGTTTTGCAAGCCCCCCAGTGGGCGGCGCTTCCGATGGTGGGTCACCGGCAACACTCGCGACCGTCTCGTCCTGAATGATCTAGTGTTACTATAGATAGTTTTTGTGGTCTTGTATTGACTAATGTTTTATGGAAGAGTCTCGAATTTCTCGAGTTCGATTAGTTATTGAGTTTCGCAAAAATTTCTGTTTTATTTGTATGAGAGACCATATCCCCCTACCACAGAGGTGAGAGGTCTCTAACTATCGTAAAATAAATTCAAGACTCCAAAATCTCCCACATGCCAAATTTGGTTCCATTTGCTTGATTAGTTCTCAAGTTATAAGGAAATTTGAATTTCATTTGTATGGGAGCTCCTCTCTTAAAAGGGGAAGGGGTCGTAATTCACCATAGAAAACATTTCTGCCATCTAAAACTCCCACATGCCAAATTTGGTTCCATTTGATTGATTAGTTCTCGAGATAAGAGGAAATTTGCATTTCATTTGTATGGAAGCCCACCCTCTTAAAGGGGAGATGGGCCATAACACGCTTTCTAAAGAAGAGAGGGGTCTCAATTCACCATAGAAAAAAATCTTGCGTCCAAAGCCACTTACATGTCAAATTTGGTTCCATTTGCTTGATTAGTTCTCGAGTTATGAGGAAATTTGTTTTTCATTTGTATAGGAGCCCCCCCCCCTCTTAAAGTGGGGAAATCCATAGAAAATATTCTTGCCTACAAAAACATCCACATGATAAATTTCGTTCCATTTACTTGATTAGTTCTAGAGTTATGAGGAAATTTGTATTTCGTTTGTATGAGAGCACCCCCTCTTAAAAAGGTAAGGGGTCCTAATTCATCATAGAAAAAATGGTTGCCTCCAAAAACACCCACATGCCAAATATGGTTCCATTTGCTTGATTAGTTCTCGAATTATGAGGAAATTTGTATTTCATTTGTGTAGAAGCACCCCTTCTTAAAGTTGGGAGGGATCCTAATTCACCATAGAAAATATTTTTGCCTCCAGAAACCTCCACATACCAAATTTGGTTCTATTTGCTTGATTAGTTCTCGAGTCATGAGGAAATTTGAATTTCATTTGTATAGGAGCCCCCCCCCCCTCCTAAAGTGGGTAGGGGTCCCAATTCATCATAGAAAAAATGTTTGTCTCCAAAAACACCCACGTACCAAATTTGGTTCCTTTTGCTTGATTAGTTCTCGAGTTATGAGGAAATTTGTATTTCGTTTGTATAGGAGCCCCCCCTCTTAAAGTGGGGAGGGGTTCTAATTCACCATAGAAAATATTCATGCCCTAGAAAACTTTCACATGCCAAATTTGGTTTCATTTGCTTGATTAGCTCTCGAGTTATGAGGAAATTTGTATGTCATTTGTATAGGAGCCCCCCCTCCTAAAGTGAGGAGGGGTCCCAGTTCATCATAGAAAAAATTTTTGTCTCCAAAAACACCCACGTGTCAAATTTTGTTCCATTTGCTTGATTAGTTCTCGAGTTATGAGGAAATTTGTATTTCGTTTGTATGGGAGCCCTCTTAGTGTGGGGAGGGGTCCTTATTTACCATAGAAAATATTCTTGCCCTCGAAAACTTTCACATGCCAAATTTTGTTCCATTTGCTTGATTAGTTCTTCAGTTATGAGGAAATTTGTATTTCATGTGTATAGGATCCCCCCCTCCTAAAACGGGGAGGGGTCCCAATTCATCATAGAAAAAATTTTTGTCTCCAAAAACACCCACATGCCAAATTTGGTTCCATTTGCTTAATTAGTTCTCGAGTTATGAGGAAAATTGTGTTTCTTTGGTACAGGAGCCCCCCCCCCCCCTCTTAAAGTGGGGAGGGGTCCTAATTTACTATAGAAAATATTCTTGCCCTCGAAAACCTTTACATGCCAAATTTGGTTCCATTTGCTTGATTAGTTCTCGAGTTATGAGGAAATTTGTATGGAAGCCCCCCCTTTTAAAGAGGAGAGGAGTTATAATTCCCCTTATAAAGAGGGGAGGGGTCTCAATTTACCATAGAATAAATTCTTGTCACCGAAAACACCCACATGCCAAATTTTGTTCTATTTGCTTGTTTAGTTGTCGAGTTATGTAGAAATTTGTGTTTCATTTATATGGGAGCCCCCCCTCTTAGTGGGGAGAGGGGTTTCTAACCATCACTAAAACCTTTCCTGGCCCCAAAAAACCTCTACATGCATATTTTCATGCCGATTGGTTCAGTAGTTTTCGATTCTATAAGGAACATACGGACAGACAGACAGACAGACAGAAATCCGTCTTTATAGGTATAGATATATATATATATATATATATATATATATATATATATATATATATATATATATATATATATATATATATATAGCTAGTTTTTACCTAAATCGTTAATTAACTCGCTCTTTATAGAAGATACGTATTCACGTTCTTCACATAGTTTTGAAGCTACAGTGAAAACCCCGATTTTTGGGGGTCCGTCATGAAAGACGCCTAATATCTCAAAAACTGTGATACTTAGAGGAATAATGTTTTCATCAAAAAGCTTCATAATAAGATTATCTAAGACTTTCTAGAACATACTATAGCTCTATATCATCAAATTAGAAAGTTAAAGTTTGCAGCACCACCTGTGTTTGAGTTCCGAACTAATACTAACCACCAGTCGTTGCGTCTATTGATGTATGCAGGTATGTATGTATGCGGGTAGCCACCATTACCTCAAGGGTTTCCCATTGTATGCAAATAGAATTACTGCAAAATCGGATTTATCTACCTAGCAACTTTCATGTCAATCCTGTTCGTGAAGGACCAAAAGCGGTTGGGTGGATCTATAAGCAATGTCGCTTATATGATTCCACGGGAATATAAGACACTCCTTCCAGCATAGACTTCCGGTTTCTAGATACATAACATCGCCGTGCAAACTTATCTTGCGTGATGATTTGTGTGCTAGAAGGGCGCGTCAAAATCCTCTTCGACCTTATATGACTTGAGCTGGTTACCACATCCCTCATCCAGTCTTCGATTCATTCGATACTGATGCTCCTTCCCTTTTACGATAATGATGGTATGGCAATGTAATAAAATATGGGTTTATATGAATATACATTATATACATTATATGAAGATATATAGACAAAAACAGAACAATCTCACCAGCAGTCCTTCGAATGGAATAGAGTTGCATCATTTGAGTTTACATTAGTGCTACCATTATTAATTTAATTTTCTTCTGGTATCCATGATCATTATTTAAACATTCTTCGGCTCGAGTTTTCACTGTACAGTAGGAAGTGCTTGCTTCATGAGAATTTTATACTGTCCTATACCAGTCGTTGCGTCTATTGATAGGGGGACTGGGGGTATAATGCCCACGTTAAGAAGAATATCGTATTATTCGCCAGTGCGTGATGCATTTCAAAAAACTAGATAATAAGCCCTAAAGTAGAATAGTTTTTTACCTAACATGCTCGCCCTGAAGCATAAAAACCAATAAAACACGTCTAAACCTAAATTTTATAAGGCATTTGAAAATTTGTTTTCAGATTCGTTAGGGGTAAAAAGCGCATATGTGTGTACAAAACGAACCAAAAAAAAGCGTCAAAATGCGCCACAACAAATGGGCAAAATGTGCTGTCCGTTTTATTTAAATGCAAACCCGGTACGATTTAGAACAGCGTGAGGACATGCCTACTTGGAAAATTTATTATTCCGGATCCCGGTCTCGCGATCACCAGGTCCATCTTCGCTGGAGCGGTCGATGCTAAGATATCACACAGGGGTTTTTCTTGGTACCTTGTAGATACCGGCAGCGCGTCTTTCACTAGTTTTCACTACCGCCATAAGAGCAGGCTCCGGCCAAGACTGACGTTTGGTTTTTCTTATGTAGCTTCGAGGCATCTTGACCGGTTCTTTCGGAGCGAATTCAAATTAAAACAACACTTTGCTTTTTACCAACGTTTTGACGTTTGCCTAAATGTGATGGGCTACTAGATCGATTAACGTTTGGTTGCACAGCAAGTAAATTCATGTTTCTCATGGCGCATTTTGCCCCGCTATGATTTGTTTCAAAAAATCGTTTAAATCACACAAATAATAATTCAATTAAGAAATTTTACGTTGGCTGCTGAATACCGAGACCATTGTTAATAAGAAGAGCAGTTTACAGGTACGTAATATTGTATATTAGTGGAGTAATGTCTTACGAAAAAAGTGCAAATATATTTTTTGTTTTTCATAGGAATTATGTAATATAGAAAACTTATATGATCATCGCACGTAAAGAATGTATAATAGAAGCGATTTGCACCTTAATTACTGTTTAAGAGTGATTATTTCGTGAAATATAACAGCGGCGCATTTTACCTCGACTGGGCATTTTACCACCAGTTACCCTATACAGAAATTCTTCCGAAGACGCCATATTAAAAAAAACACTATGAAAAGAGTTATTAAGTTCACGATTCCGGAGTAATCAAACGCTAATAGCTCTGTCAATTATGAATGGATTTTCATGGTTTAGTTACCGATCGACTCATAAAAGATGTAATAATTGTGATTTCTATTGTAATATTCTTTTTCAATCACTAATTAGTAAAAATTACCGAACAGTTTCAAGGTCAAATTATCCCATACATTTTCTTTGCGATCGCCTTGCTCCACAGGCAGGGTGTTGAATATTGCCACTAAAAATGTATTAATTCCAAATCTAAAATTATCTAATCGAGTCAAATTGTAAAATCTATTCCTCAGCAAATATTAATGAGTTACTTAAATTACCTAAACTACCTTAAAGCTAAAGCCTTATATACTAGATGAACAAACTGTACTTACAACCTAATGAACTTATGATAACGCGAGAGAATACACTCTCTTATCTATCTCTATGTGTGACGATAATTAATAATCGATCGTATCCGATCACAATAAATCAGTTCAAACTAAGCATTCAGTGCGTACGGTCGAGACATCCGAAGTATTCCATCCGGTTCGGTAGCATATTTATAGAGAATACGTGCCTGCAAGTGCCTTCTGATCGCCACCCGTGTGGCAAGGAAAAACCTTCGGTTTGGAACCGTCAAGCCAGTGCGAGTGGCTTGAACACTTGGTCCTTCGAACCGGATCGAAGGAATCCCCGGACAGAAGGCTAGTGCTTGTGTTATTAATTCTGGTCGAGTGCGCTGACCACGAGCGGCCCGCAGACCTATAGAAAGGCGGCCATTGCGACAGCTATTGTGTTCCCCGAAACAGTGAAATCAATAGGGGACAATAGAACCGACCCTATTGATGATCGGCCATCGCGAATTTAGTGCGTCACTATAGTGTCATATGTGCTTTCCCCACGTTTTTCTCCTCGTGGCTTACAAGCCGATAGTAGCCGCAATTAAGCTAGTTGAAATCCGAGACAGTCGCACTGAACGTCGTCGATGATAACGGGAAGGTGTTTCAAGCCCGAGCGCTTCTAGATTCGGCTTCAATGTCGAACTTTATGTCCAAGAAGTTCGCTAAACTTCTCTCCAATCGTCAATCCAAGGTGGATATTACCGTGGCTGGTATCGGCCATTCCGTGCAGAAGATGAACCGCTCCATCACCACCACCATTAAGTCCAAAGTTGGTTCGTTCGATACCAAGCTCAAGTTCCTGCTAATCGACAATCCTAGTGCCGATCTACCTACCGTTCCGGTTCAAATTTCCACTATGGAGATCCCAGAAGTTCCGATAGCCGATCCGCAGTATTTTGTTCCCAGCGAAGTCGACGTAGTTATTGGCGGTGAGGCATATTGGGAAGTACATACAGGAAAAACGCTCCACTTAGGTCCAGGATTACCGCATATGGTTGAAACCTTGTTCGGTTGGACATTCTCTGGTCCGACGTGCATCGATTCTTGCGGTACGACAGCCTGTCTCCTATCGACCAAGGAAGATATTCTTGATGTCACCCTCTGAAAATTTTGGGAGATCGAGACTATCCCAACTCAATCCACCCATTCCACTGATGAGCGGACCTGCGAGGAACTGTACGAGAAAACCACCACCCGAAGCAACACTGGGCGATACATAGTTCGCCTACCCAAAACGGATAATCCAGATATCGTCTTGGGAGATTCCCGAAGCATCGCTGAACGTCGATTCCTCAGCTTAGAGCGCCGTTTAGAACGAAGCCCGGACGTTAAAACTGCATACCATCAATTTATGGCAGATTATGAGCGTCTAGGGCACATGAAACGTCTTGATGAACCAGTAGACAGCAGTATGCTGCACTGCTTCTTGCCCCATCACCCCGTTTTTAAGTCATCCAGCACCACAACCAAAACAAGAGTGGTGTTTGACGCGTCGTGCAAGACAGCGTCGGGTCATTCCCTAAATGACTTACTTCTAGTCGGCCCAGTTGTGCAACAAGATTTGTTGTCACTCATTATGAGATTCCGGTCTCACACAGTCGCTTTGGTTGGCGACATTGAAAAAATGTATCGTCAAATACAACTCCATGAGGATGATCAGCCACTCCAACGGATTTTTTGGAGGACAGGTCCAGAAGATCCCATAGCATCGTATCAACTCCAAACGGTAACCTATGGCACCGCGTCTGCCCCATACCTTGCCACCAAAACGCAGCAAAGACTTGCTAAAGATGCAGCTGAACGTTTCCCCGCAGCCGCCGGGCCCGTTACGAGGTTCTCGGATACATTCCACCAGAAGACCAAGCAATCCAGCCTTGGTATGATCTCCAAGATGAGCAGTCCGTCAGCACTCTCGGCTTAGTGTGGGAGCCCCGCTTCGATTCTCTCGGTTTTAAAGTACAACTTCCCCTGCCTGCGGCCACTCTAACGAAGCGTACGATCATGTCGTACATAGCACGAATTTTCGACCCTTTAGGACTAGTAGGTCCGGCTGTTAACAAAGCAAAAATCTTCATGCAGCGCATGTGGGCGCTGAAAACCTCCGATGGCAAACGTTTTGATTGGGACCAGCCTTTACCGCAAACCCTGCAGCTTGAGTGGAAAGAATTCCACAATACCATCGACCTACTACGCCAAGTACGAGTTCCACGTTTTGTTGCAATTCCGGACGCAATCAGTATTGAACTGCATTTTTTCGCCGATGCGTCAGAGAAGGCGTACGGCACCTGCTGTTTGGTTCGTGCTCAATCATCCCAACAAGTAACTGTTCAGCTCCTAACCTCCAAATCAAAGGTGGCACCGCTCGCCGCACGTCATACCATCGCTCGGTTGGAGCTCTGTGCAGCTCATCTATCAACGCAGCTCTACAAGAAGGTGGCAGCTGCTCTCAAATTTCCCTATACAGCATATTTTTGATCCGACTCCACAACAACCCTTCAGTGGATCCGTTCGTGCCCCGGACGTTGGAAGACCTTCGTGGCGAATCGGGTCACACACATCCAGCTTTCAAGTCCAATGGACAACTGGAAACATGTAGCAGGTATTGATAACCCGGCCGACGATATATCCAGAGGTTTGAGCCCCGCCGAAATTCTAAACAAAACACGTTGGTGGAATGGACCACCATGGCTTGCTCTACCTCCGGAATCCTGGCCTGCTGGTGCACTTTCCAGTGTAGAACCACCCGAATTATCCCAAGAAAGCAGAAAGACTCCGATTGTCGTCATGACCGCAACTCAAATCAACTTTAACGAAAGACTGTTTTCCCGCTTCTCATCATATTCCAAGCTTCGTAGGACTGTTGCTTACTGCCTGCGGTATTGTCAACTGCTGCGTGACCGAGCGATCTTTCATCGCAGCAACCCAGCAACATATACACAGCTCATCGTAAAGGGGACCACAAATGCACCCTTTCAAGCACTGACTACAGATGAACTTCACTCAGCCGAAAGAATCCTCTGTCGTCTAGCCCAGCACGATTCGTTTCCCGAAGAGCACAGTGATCTCGCTGCTGGTGATTTCGTTTCCAAAACCAGTCATCTTAAGTGGTTGAGTCCCCAATATGACCAGTTCGGAATCATCCGCATTGGCGGACGATTGAGCAATGCTGAACTTCCGGAATATGTTAAACATCCCATTGTACTGAGCGCCAAACATCCATTGGCCAATTTATTGGCAGCACACTACCATAAAAGATTGCTGCACGCTGAACCTCTGCTGATGCTTTCCAGCCTCCGCCAGAAATTCTGGATTTTAGGTGGGAGAAATCTAGTTCGACGAATTTTTCATCAATGCCATGTCTGCTTCCGAAAGAAGCCCCAGTTAATTCAACAAAGTGTAGCTGACCTTCCATCATCCTGAGTAACTCCTGCTCGCCCATTCACCATCTGTGGAGTAGATTATTGCGGCCCATTTTACGTGAAATCTGAAATACGGAAAAGAGGGCCAACGAAGGTTTATGTAGCAATATTCGTTTGCTTCTCAACACGAGCCGTCCATATAGAGCTCGTGGGCGATCTCACCACAGCTGCATTTCTAGCTGCACTTCGTCGAATGATCTCCGATAGAGGGTGGCCTATGGAAATTCATTCCGACAATGCTACCACGTTTAAAGGTGCTTCCAACGAACTTCGCCGCTTGTACGAAATGTTTAAGAACGACCAAGCGGCACGTACTGAGATTTTCACATGGTGTGCGAATAATGAAATTCGATGGAAATTCATTCCACCCCGCGCCCCTCACTTCGGAGGATTGTGGGAGGCTGCCGTAAAGTCGGCTAAGTTCCACCTCTTCAAGGAAATAGGCAACCACTCCATCACCCGCGAAGACCTGGTAACTCTGCTGGCCCAGGTTCAGATGATGCTGAATTCCCGCCCAGTGACACATATACCATCGCAACCACAAGACTTGGAGGTCCTTACGCCGGGCCATTTTCTAGTCGATACCAATCTGAAAGCCGTCGTCGAAACAGACCTCAACAATGTTCCTGATAATAAGCTTACGCACTGGGATTTGACACAAAAACGGTTCCAGAATATTTGGGCACGCTGGTACCCGGAGTATTTACAGCAACTACACACCCGGGTTACTAAAATATGCCAAACACCAACAGACATCCAAATAGGACGAGTTGTCATCATTAAAGAGGACGATGTGCCACCTGTTCAGTGGCCACGTGAGAGAATCATTAAGACTCATCCAAGAAAGGACGGGATCATCAGGGTCGTCACGTTGAAGACTGCGAGCTCGGACAACGTTGTTCGACCTGTCGCAAAACTTGCTTTCCTGCCTACGCCAGAAAGCCGCCAGTTAGCAGAATCAGCCGTCAAAGCCAGTAGAGCAGTAGAATACTAGCTCGAGGCGCATTTCGCCTGTTATCAGGTAATTATAATTCCAATAACATACTCAATCTCGTATGATCTACCTGGTCTAAATTTTTCTCGGCGGACAACGTGAGACGTCTGTGCATTCAAAACATTCCTACAACATGCACACGCATCGAGTTCATTGACCGCTATCTACAAGCTGCACCCAAAGGCTAAGCAAGGTGCATGATCAACTGCTCATCTACAGTTGCTACGACTGAGTACGTGGTCACGAAGAATTGAATTTTCCAACAAAAATTTGTATAGTTAAACCGTAGAAGAGAAACGAAAAGGCTTGAAAGGTGATAGATAGTAGAATTAGTAGAGTAAGAGAGAAAAAGGAGTAATTGAATATTATAAATATCTCAAAGGTGGCCGGAATGTTGAATATTCCCACTAAAAATGTATTAATTCCAAATCTAAAATTATCTAATCGAATCAAATTGTAAAATCTATTCCTCAGCAAATATTAATGAGTTACTTAAATTACCTAAACTACCTTAAAGCTAAAGCCTTATATACTAGATGAACAAACTGTACTTACAACCTAATGAACTTCTGATAACGTGAGAGAATACACTCTCTTATCTATCTCTATGTGTGACGATAATTAATAATCGATCGTATCCGATCACAATAAATCAGTTCAAACTAAGCATTCAGTGCGTACGGTCGAGACATCCGAAGTATTCCATCCGGTTCGGTAGCACATTTATAGAGAATACGTGCCTGCAAGTGCCTTCTGATCGCCACCCGTGTGGCAAAGAAAAACCTTCGGTTTGGAACCGTCAAGCCAGTGCGAGTGGCTTGAACACAGGGACGACAGTTAAATACACCATCTGTTTACTGTGATTTCGGTTACTTTAAAAAAACCAACAAACCCCCTCGTCCCAATAGGTCGAAGATTCTTTACGGCGTTTAGACTTATACTAATTCGATATCTGTGTTTGGGAAGTATGCCAGAAAGAGTGATAAAGTCTTCTCGTCCTAATAAGATTTCATAGGACTGCGACAAACCTAGTCCAGTTTGATGTACTGAAAGTAAACAATTTTATTAAAGCATAAAACCACCCCTTCCTTTCAACCTAGTATATTTTTAAACATTGAATCTAGTCTAAATTGATGTCCTGAAGGTGAAACGTCCCAGAAAAGTGAGCAGCAATCCTTTCCTTTTGCCAGGTTGTATCCACATTCGCGACTACAAAGTTGCTAATATTTGTTTGATTTTTGCGTGAGAAAAAAGTTAAGGAAGTATTTTTGCTTTTGTTCGCACGCAAGTTTTGACAATGGGTTTTCGTGTAAGTTCGAACCGGATTAAAAATCTCTTTAGCTTTCGCAGTCGCGAATAGGAACTGCAAGAATTTATTCGGAACTGTTGTCTTACAAGGAAACACGGCTGCAGAGATGTTTGTGCATGTGAAGTAACGCAGCAATTCTCAAAGTGAGGAAAATCAGCGACTCTTTTATCCGAGAATAGTTTTGAATGTTTCAATTCGCTATGACGGCACCGCACGACCTCTTTTCCACTTACAGAACTGCCCGTAGCTGAATGCGTGAAAATTATTTCCAACATATTTCTGTCTTTTGCACTCTTTAACAAATCGCTATTCTGCTTCACGCATACTCGAAACTAATGTAGGTGTCTCCACTGCGGCGCCATCATAGCGAATTGCTGCTTTGTGTCAGTTAGCCAAGCATTAATTTCTTTCGAAAATGATGGAGGAGACAAGATAGAAGGGATCCGTAATGGTACTAATGTTCATTGACTGTCAACTCAGTATAAGGCAGTAAGGCACAAAACGTTTTGCAAACAACTTTAAATTACTTAGTAGCCTTCAATCATTAAAATCAATAAACCGATCTGAAAAATTATCGACCTGCAAACATTTGGATTTCTCAACCTGTAAAAAAGCAAAGTCATGGGTTCATACCGTCTTTAGACATTACCCTTCTTTATCGACAGACTTCGCAGCCGGCTGTTAGAGTACAGGAATATTACGGGGCCAGTGCAACGATCCTACTGACTCTATTTAGCAAGCACCGCCTAGCCGAGATTCGAACATGCGACGACTGGCTTGTTAGACCACCATCGTACCTCGAAGCTAACTGGGCGGTTTTCTCAACCTGTAGCACAGTCAAGTCATTTTAATATAACAATTTTTTAATATCATGACACATTCCAGCGTTACGGGACACAATTAGCACCCGTTGTTACCGTGTGAATCGCCTCCTGTTTCACCAATTTTTTGGCAAATGCCTTGTAAAATAGTTGTTTAAAAAGTAATTTATTCTCCACTAGAATACCAGGAATTTGATGAAACAGGAACAGAACTGCATAGTAGAGATAGTGTCCCGTAACGCTGGAATGTGTCTCATGTGAATAGTGTTTGATATTAACGAGAGAATTTTGTTAATAGATGGGTGCATGAGGGAGATACGGTTCGTTAATTCGGTGTTCATTAGTTGGGTCATGCTCCAACTTGAATGTCAAAATTCTATTGAACTTTTGAGTTTAAAAATTTCAATTAGCCCAATTAGCGAATCAACTGAAGTTGATATTTATTTACACGGTATGTGTCTTTAGCAAGTATTTTCAATCATGTTTCATGGAAAAATACTAAAATACCTAAACTATTTACCGAAAGTTAAAAAAAAATGCATCAAAGTAAGATGTATCAGTGCACCTAATTCCGATCATCAACTATAAGGGGTGATTCTAATTCCGATCACAGGTGTATCTAATTCCGATCACGTCATGATGAGCTGTTAAAGTATAAAACTATTGTTAACTCGTACCAAATGGATCTGAAAAGTATTGCATTTATGTAGTTTGACGACAATCCCCCTACCAGTTATCTTCTGCTTTCGTTAATGATCATTATTATCATTAGCTTAATATTCATAAAATGTGTGCACTCAAAAGTTCGACAAGTGGATTATGAAACTTTTCTCTTCTTTTATCTTTGTTCAACTGTTACAATTACAATAAAATTGGGCCACATTCGACGTTTTCATAAAGCATTGATCATAAATAATAGTAAAAATCAAATCAGAAACGTTGTGTTTCAGACATGCCCGTGTAGTTGGCGTAGGACTACGTGAGGCTGGTTTTCGCGAAGAAACCTTGAATATTAAAGAAAACTTTTTACACCATCTTGGTATACGTGTGGCGTAAAATAGCGTAAAGTGAGAAAAAAACAAACAATATAATAATAATAATATTATCTTGCTGTACCGCATTTATGGTTGGTGAGCTATTTTGTGATATCAAAAACGAATATTTTTCCCGGTGCCATAATCAGAGTATTTCAATATAGAAATCTGCCTCACGCATTTAGCTATTAACATAGTTCTAGGAGAAAACTTAAGTCCTCAAAATAATATGTTATTGTTATATTAAAAGAACACGCATTAATAAGATAGTTCATAACTGCGCTGCCGCTGCCGCTTGTTTGCAGCTCTAACGCATATTTCGCAAACAAAGCAAAACATCTGAGCCTCTCAGTTGGACTCGAGGTACGGCACTGGTCTAATAACCGGATCAAATGATGAAATTTATAACAGGATGAGTTCTAGATAATAAGTATTTTATAACAAAGACTCCTTTGCGTTTGGTTATAAACTTCGTCTCGTTAAAATTGTAACAAAATTTGCTCAAATTTGCATATCACAAATATATCAAATTATGATATAATTTGATCTAGTTTATGAGTAACAAAAATCAGTATTCTGTCTTGCTGTATAACCAAATTGTAACAAAGCGATTTATAAGTAACAGAACGAGATAGAATCTTGGTAGAAACATTTATAACAAAGTTTGATAGAAATATCAACTTGAGCAACAATTCTATAAGATTTTTGTTAGAATCATCTGATCGGGAAGCTATTAGACGTCACATGTTCGAATCCCGACTGAAAGAGTCAAAGGATTTGTAGCACTAGTCCTACAATTGTTCCGTACTCTTACAGGCTGCGGTCTGTCGTATAAAAACAGAAGGTCAAAATTCCAAATCGGAATGTAGCACCTAGGCTATATTGAGCTCTGTAATAAGCAAAATATTTATTTATTTTGCTTCTTTGTCTTGAATCAGCAGCAGCCACAAGCTTGATGTTTGTGAATAAGCAGAGGATTTCCTGGTCTTTATTAGCAACAAGTATTGGACTAACATTCCTTCCCATCCCACCAGGAACCGCATTCAGACGTGGCCGGCGTCGGTATTGATCAGCACGCACGGACCTGATAAGGTTGCACAATAAGGAAAAATGCGCTGTCCTAAGCATGCTTTTTCCAGCCATCATTTTACAATTTTTATTGGTCCTGGTTAATAACGGAGTAGCAGCACACGGGCGGAATCCTATGCTTATGCTTGCTTATGATAATCAGCAGCAGCCACAAGCTTGGTGTGTAATGGTCGTCCGTGCCTGGGAAGCAAGACTATCATACGGAAAATGTATGGAAAATTTTTAGCTTGAAATATTTCGTTAATTTTCACTATTTAGCGATTGGCAAACAATCTTTTCAAGTAAGCCATACAATTGCTGCATCGTTTATGATCAAAATCCGTTTTAGATTGGAAAAGCTTGTAGCATGGCTACTATTTTAGAAAGTTAATAATTCAAATTTCATTCACTTACGTTCACTATTCTAGATTGTACCATACTCGCAAGCAAGAAACTTGTATACAAATATTCGCCTACTTTCAAAATTCAGCAAATTCAAAGCCATTTCCTGACGATGTTTCCGTCTCACTAAATGCAGAAGCTGGTAGAGACACGAAAACGCAGATAAAGGACGAAAGGAAGAAGGAGATGAAGTCATGCATGCTTAGCCATAAACAATCGTTTACGAGTCGTTTCACGAAACGTACTTCCGATCACGATTACCGAATATGCTTCGCAATCTTTTCTGAGGATTACAGAACTGCTATTCTGCCATTTCGATCTGGATCGTGAAAGCAGGCAGCAGTGTGATTTGAGTGTTCGCGCGCGTGAATTGTTTTAAGTCTAGAATGTGAGATTTGCTTGAAGATTTGATTCAAATTGTAGTATGTTCCATAGGTTGAAAGCTAGTGCGGTCGTGTTAGAGTTCGGATTCGAAGCTATCGACTGTTCTACGGAAAGTCGGTAATTACGGCGATTTACGTTTTAACGCCGATCAGCGCAATGCCATTTTTGCACGGCCGAGACCACCGTTGTTTCTTTGTCCGGCCATTGTTCAGCCTCCGGAGTATTGTTCAGCCCCCGGAGCATTGTTCGTCAGCTTCCGGTGCCATTTTGTCGACGCGAGCAACGCCATCGCTGACAATACTACTATTCAGCCATCGCGCATATATGGCGCTTCATCGCTATTCTGGACGACACTCACGACCACTAACGCTTTCCGAAAAAACAGCACCACGGTCTCAAAGTTTCGCCACATTAATGAGCTTTTAAAGAACTTTTTGCTTTTGCCGCATCGATAAGCTTAGAGAATATAAACAAACTAACAGCTGACCAGCAATCAAAAACTCGCCTTCAATGCAAACAGATTAATTAGCCATCCTATTGAAAGCATAGGATCAATAGGATTGCTGCTGCAAATCTTGTCGGAATGTCTTGATAAAGAAAATAAACCATATTTCGGGATATTCGTTGTCGATGCGGTTGGCTGCGGATCAGCTGTGTTTATGTTTGCAAGCTCTGCCATTTGACATATATTACCAATACTAGTGTAACATTCAAATAAACGTTTAGGTTTTTACAGTACAGTGTGTGTCGCTCTAACACAATAACGTTAGCCACTTTCGGTGTCTCCTTAAAGCCTAATCACGTTCATCGCGATGACTTGGGACATGACTGGCACGTCGACGTTAGCGGCGTCGATTCATTGTCTTTTGCTCCGAGAAGGTTTTACTAGTTTACTTTCACAGCTTACTGCTTGTTACATAGCAGAAAATATGGCACATGCGCAAAACTTTCTGTTTTATTTGCATGAGAGTCCTTATCTTCCGACCATAAAATAAATTCATACCTCCGTAAACCCCCACATGCCAAATTTGGCTTTATTTGCTTGATTAGTTCTAAATTTATGAGGAAATTTGTATTTCATTTGTATGGGAGCCCACTTTCTTAGAAGAGGAAGGGGTCTCAGTGCACCATAGAAAAAAATCCAGCCTTATAAAACCCCCACATGCCAAATTTGGTTCCATTTGCTTGATTAGTTCTAGAGTTATGAAGAAATTTGTATTTCATTTGTATGGAAGCCCCCCTCTTAGAAGGGGAAGATCTCTCAGCACACCATAGAAAAAATTCTCACCTCCAAAAAATCCCACATGCCAAATTTGGCTCCTTTTGATTGATTAGTCCTCGAATTATGAGGAAATTTGTATATTACTTGTATGGCAGCCCCTCCCCTCCTAAAAAGGGAAGGGGCCTCAAATCACCATAGAAACAAATCCTGACCCCAAAAAAACACCCCTCCTAATGAGGGAAGGGGTCTCAATTCACCATAGAAACAAATCCTGACCCCAAAAAAACACCCACACGCCAAATTTGGTTGGTTCTCGAGTTTTGAATAAATTTGTATTTCATTTGTTTGGGAGCCCCCCTCTTAGAAGGGAAAGGGGTCTCAGTACACCATAAAAAAACCTATCTTCTAAAACCCCCACATGCCAAATTTGGTTCCATTTGCTTGATTAGTTCTAGAGTTATGAAGAACTTTGTATTTCATTTGTATGGAAGCCCCCCCTCTTAGAAGGGGAAGGGGTCTCAGCATACCATCGAAAAAAATCCTACCTTCTAAAACCCCCACATGCCAAATTTTATTCCATTTGCTTGATTAGTTCTCGAGTTTTGAAGAAATTTGTGTTCCATTTGTATAGGAGCCCTCCCTCTTACGCCGTCCATATTGCTCTCTCGCCCCCTCTATAAAATTGCTGGACATTTTATCTTTCCAACGACATATAAATTGTTCAGTTTCGTTCAGTAGTTTAGTAGTTATTAGCATTTGAAATCTTTCATTCCAACGTTACACTTCTTTTTTCGTTTTCACAAAGTGCTACCCAGTCCCAGATAGTAAACAAAGACGTAGTCCTACGTCGAAAGCGTACATGGCCTTTGGACAATGTAGACGGGCAACTGGCAGCTCTTAGGGGCTTAAACCCAAATACATACACTGGTTGTACACGGTCGTTGTCAGACCAATACTGGCGTATGGTTGTCTTGTATGGTGGCTTTCAAAGGATGTGTTTAATGGCAATGTCTGGTGCATTTACTACAACTCCTACTAGCGCCCTAGAAGCTATTTTTAATATTAAACCTCTACACTTCCACCTGAAGCAAGAGGCACTAATATGTTCTTATCAACTACACGCGATTGGCCTTTGGCAGTCTGTGGACGGTTCCACTGGTCATATTCGATTGTGGTCGCCAATTGTTAATATTTTTTTGAAACGATGATTCTACAATTGATGAAGGGACGGTAAGGGAAAGTAATGAAGAAGGATTTTTTTTTTCCGGGAATGAAGGGGAAGGGTGGAAAGGAAGAGGAGGGGGGTTAATAGGTAGCTATGCTAAACAAGTTGTCGTTGTGACTCCTATCTTTTGTCCAATGCTGGAAGGTGCATGGGTCGAACCAAGCTGTAATCAGAGATTATAACCGGATTTGAACCCACAACACCTGCCAGGGCGTGTCGCTCACTGGTACCCGTGTACCTTTGAACCACAGAGGCGCTGGACAAAAGAAGTCTGCACAACCCCCCTTACCATAGCGACATGGGTTGGTCTATTTTTAGACACAAATTGTGCCTCTTCCTCCACCTACTGTAGAAACCACCGACCGCCAATTGTTGCTGAGGACAAGTTTTCCCATGCTCCTAACGATGTAACACTCATGCGTACTTTTCCGTATAGAGCTTTCTCAAGTGCCTTTCCTCCTAGAGAGGAGTGAATGTCAGGCTACATGGAAAGGAAAATTTCCTACCATGTGTTCTGTTATACCGATGGTTCCTTGTACGAAGGTAGCGTGGGTGCTGGTGTTTACTGTCGTAAGCTGGAATTGGAGGAATCCTATTCGTTGGGTAGTTACTGCACCGTTTTTCAAGCTGCAATCTTTGCAATTATGTGCGGAGCTCAGTTTGCACTTCAGAAAGAACTGATAGGCAAGATTATCTACTTCTGTTCTGACAGTCAAGCCGCTATAAAAGCCCCTTGTGCGGCTAATTCTAAATCTAAAACAGTCATCGCCTGCCACACCTAATTAGAAGAACTAAGCATTCTAAATGCCGTTCATCTGGTTTGGGTTCCTGGCCATTCTGGTATAACCGGAAATGAATGGGCTGATGAACTAGTAAGATTTGGAGCAGAAAAGTAGGTTTACAGACCGGAACCTGCTTTACCAATTGGAGCATGTTGGATAAGACAAAAGATTCGATCTTGGTTTTCATCTGCACATGAACGTTATTGGAAAAATCTTGAAACTTGTTGTCAAACGAAAAGTTTCATTGTTAAGCCTTGTGAGAAGGTTGCGAAATTTCTTTAGCAACACTCAAAGGTAAATTGCAGTAGTATTCTTGTCAGATCACTGACTGGTCACTGCAGACTAAATTATCACGTGGTTTCATTGTAATTTGTGTGAATCCGACAACGGTACACCATATCTAGTAATTTACAACTGTCCTGCAGTAGCACAATTGCGTCATAGGATCCTTGGATCCTACGTCTTAAATGAATCGGATTTTAGGAAACTAAAATTACGAGACATTGTGATGGTTGGTAAACGGCTGGATAATGCGGAATATAGACCCCTTTGTGGCAGTTAGCATCTTATCCAGCAAATCTGATCCCGACCTCCTCGTGGTACCAGCCGGAATACGAGCAACCTTAGCGGAGATTGAGTAACCAACCCCGGCGGAAACTAAGGTCGTATACTAACCGGGAAGGAGGTATAGTGAGTCTCGTCACTATAAGATGGCAGCCGCATCGCGAGACTCGATAGTGTTGCCCCAGTACGGCTACACACCTAAATTAACAGACTAACAACATTCAAGCATATTTGGCATCGACCTAGGCGAAGGAACAAGGACGACGAATGGAGACTCGGTACTTGGAACTGCAGATCGCTAAATTTCGCAGGTTGTGAGCGGGTGCTGATTGAACAGCTTGAACCCCGCAAACTCGGCATCGTAGCTCTACAGGAAATCTGTCGCAAAGGAGAGAAGGTATGGAAGATCCGTGGCGGAAAGGCCCAGTTTTACCAGAGCGGTGGCGCTACCAACGAACTGGGAACGGGCATTGTAGTGCTGGGCGGAATGCAGGATCGCGTGATAAAGTGGAAGGCTATCAACGAGAGAATGTGTGTATTGAGGATAAAGGGCCGTTTCTTCGATTATAGCATCATTAACGTGCACTGCCCGCACGAAGGTAGACCCGACGATGAGAAAGAAGCGTTCTACGCGAGGCTGGAGGCTACGTACGACTGCTGCTCGTCACGGGACATCAAGATCGTCATCGGAGATATGAACGTCCAGGTTGGTAGGGAAGACATGTATAGACCGGTGGTAGGACCCCATAGCCTGCACACAAAGGATAACGGCCAAAGATGTATAAACTTCGCAGCTTCCCGAGGCCTGGTGATCCGAAGCACCTTTTTCCCGCGCAAGGATATCCACAAAGCCACCTGGAGATCACCTGACCAACGTACAATGAACCAAATTGACCACGTTCTCATAGAGGGCCGGTTATTCTCTAACTTTCTCCCGTCGGGGTGCGGATATTGATTCTGACCATTACCTAGTAGCAGTACATGTGCGCTTAAAGCTGTCCACCGTATACCGGACACGTCAAAGCCGCCCTCCTCGGCTGAACATCAGGCAGCTAGATAACCCACAAGCTGCCGAGAACTACGTGCGAGTACTGAATGCGGCACTGTCTTCTTCCGAGAAGTTAGGTGCTTCAAACCTCGAAGACGGTTGGGGCAGAATACGCTCGGCCAGGGGGGGAGTGGGCCGGTTAAGGCCCTAACCCAGCGAGGTTAAGGCGCCGAACAAAGTCGCATTCGACTTTGCGCGACTCCGTATAGCCACTAAGATGGGAGCGGGAACTCTTATCCCTACCTCCACGCGGTACCGGCCGGGACGCAACTGGGCCTAGGGTCGACCAAATACCAGTCTTTGGTTGCACCCTCAGTTGTGTGCTAACAGGGAAAGGGGGGCACGTTGTGCCTGAGGGTAGCGTGGCGTAGTGGTGTAAAGAGGCGAGCGGGGCTCAACTCCTATAAGCCTGCTGCGGGCGCCGTAGTGTTTGCGGTTAGCGTGGCGCAGTGGTGTAGAGGCGAGCGGGGCTCAATTCCTATAAGCCAGCTGCGGACGTAGTAGCGTCCTGTTAGAGCTCAGGACCTTAAGCAAAAAAGCCGGGTCAGGAGTGCCATGGGCACATTAGGATCGGTTCCAGGAAGATCCTAATTACGGTGTACTGGACGGGCGGGAATAAACGTTTGGATTTGGCGCTACAGGGCTGACGGCTGTGCTATTCTACTATCTTATGTAAGGAAGGGTGGTACCTTCCTGAAACGGCGAGTAGGCTAATGGTACAGCTGCCTTCCGTCCCGTTAAAACCGTGGCTGGTCTCTAGATACGTTCAAAGCTCGTCACTCACGTCAAAGTGCGGTGGTGTAGGCTCAGATGATACATTCCTGACTAACGCTGATCGGATGCTGACATCCCTGCCCCCATGAAGGGTAGGGGGGAGTGTCCCTAGCCATAACCTCCCTGCTTGCATAGATCACCATGGGATCGTTAAGGCGACTACACAATTACGAGTGGAGATAGCGGCCTAGAGTTGGGACCCTTTCGAATGGACAAATTTTTAAATTTTAAAGAGGGAGCGAATACGGGTGCTACTAGTAGCAAAGATGATATCTTTGCCAAAAGTAGTAAGTTGGCCAGGTCACCAACAGCAAAGACAGGTAGCCCCCCGTTATCGGGGGCGCGACCCAAGAAGGGAAGCCCGCCGAAATCGGGGGCACAGCCCATACAGGGAAGCCCCCCGAAAACGGGGGCGATACCGAAGAGGAAGTTGACTCCACCAAAGTCTAACACCCCAGTTAGAACGCAGGTGGCCACCGCTGCTAGCTCAGCCAAGAGGGCGAGCGACAGCGGTAGGCAAATGTCAACGGAGGGCGTGGTGCACCCTCTTGAGGGCGAAGTTGGGCTTCCTCCAGCCAGTTGCAAGCTGGAGGAAGCCAAAAGGTTGGTGGACGAGTTGTACTCGTTCATCAACTCTAGGTCAAATGTCCACCTCGACATTAAAAAGCTGGCGGTGAGCCTCCGCTCTACCGTCATAGCTGCCGAGGTGGAGAGGCAAGAGCTTCTGCAGCGATGCGAAATCGCCAAAGCTCTGGTCATAGCCGCTAAGGCTGTGGCCATGCCTAGTCAGGCGCGTACGCCGCTTGCCAAGCGCAAGGCGGCTACGCCCGACCATGGACCAACGCTGGTAGCCAAGAGGCAGCGGACTTCGGCTCGCGCCTCTACCAGCGAACGCGCGGAGGCGGTCCCGGATGGTGCTTCCGGGACCGGGGAGGAGGAATGGCAGTTGGTTAGGCGTAAACCGCCTAAACCGCCGAGGCCGAAACCGAGCGAGGCTGCGGCTGCAAAGCCAAAGCCAAGGCGCGTCCATAAGGGCGACGCCTTAGTAGTGAAGCTGACAGGTAAGCTGTCGTAAGCTGAACTACTGCGCAAGGTTAGGGTGGACCCCAAGTTGCAGGAGCTTGGGGCCAACGTAGTAAAGACCCGCCGAACCCAGGCAGGGGATATGCTCTTCGAGCTAAAAAAGGACCCCATGGTCCAGAGTTCGAATTACCAGAAACTGGTTGAGCAGTCCCTGGGCAAAGCGGGCCAGGTAAAGGCACTGTCGCAGCGTGTTTTGGTCGACTGTAAAAACCTTGACGAGATTACGACGACAGTTGACCTGAGTGATGCTCTGCGGGATCAGCTTAAGGTTGATGTGGCACCCGCAGACATCCGGTTGAGGAAGGCATACGGTGATATGCAAACTGCGACCTTAACCGTGCCAGAGGCAATCGCCAACAAGATGTTGGCGTCTGGCAAAATTAAGGTAGGATGGTCAGTGTGTACACTGGTGTCGAAACGGCGTATCGAACGCTGTTTCAGGTGTATGAGCTTTGGCCATCGGGCGGCCAAGTGTAAGGCCCCCGATCGGTCCAAGCTGTGCAGGCGGTGCGGCGAAGATGGCCACTTCGCCAGGGGATGTAGCAAACCCCCCAGGTGCCTGCTCTGCACAGTCGATGCGGGAAATAAGCATGCCACAGGTGGCCCACTGTGTGCGGCTTATAGGCGGGCATTGCAACGATAAGGGTGCAGGTTATATAGATTAACCTAAACCACTGTGAAACGGCACAGGAGTTGCTTTGGCAAACGGCAGCCGAGACGGGGTGCGATATTGCCATTATCGCGGATCCCTACCGGATCTCCCGTGGAGGCACTAACTGGGTTATCGACAAGGGTCGGATGGCAGCGATCGCCGTGATGGGTAGATACCCGATCCAGGAGGTGGTGTCGTCCGACCAAGAGGGGTTCGTGATCGATGGCGTCTGCATCTGTAGCTGCTACGCTCCACCTAGGTGGTCGCCGGAGCAGTTTGACCGGATGCTAGACGTGCTCACCGACGAACTCACGGGCCGCAAGCCCGTTGTCATTGGAGGAGACTTCAATGCTTGGGCTGTCGAATGGGGTAGCAGGTGCACTACTCCGAGGGGACAAAGCTTGTTGGAAGCTCTGTCCAAGCTAGATGTAAGTCTGGCTAACGTGGGATCCGTCAGTACCTTTTGTAGGGGGATACAACAATCGATCATCGACATCACCTTCTGCAGCCCAACGTTGCTTGCCAACATGGGCTGGAGGGTGTCAGATGAGTACACGCATAGCGACCACCAAGCTATACGGTACACGATTGAGCGACGGGCGCTACGGCCACGCGGGGTGAAGTCGACAGGGAGGAGCTGGAAAGTGAAGTCCTTCGACAAAAACCTGTTCGTTGAAGCACTCAGTGCAGAGAGCACCCGCTCGAACCTGAGCGCTCGTGAGCTGACCAACGTCCTAGTACGGGCATGTGATACCACTATGCCTAGGACGGGGCAGCCAATGAACGGTCGTCGCTCGGTATACTGGTGGAGTGATACCATTGCCCAGCTCCGTTCCAGGTGCCACAGAGCGAGAAGGCTAGCGCAGAGGGCCCGGACCGATGCAGATGCTGAAGCTCGGGGAGTTGATCTTAGAGCGGCAAGGTCGGCGCTTAAGAAGGAGGTTAGACGTAGCAAGAAATCCTGTTTCCAGGAGCTATGTCGCGATGCGGATTCAAACCCCTGGGGAGGTGCATACCAGGTGGTAATGAAAAAGATGAAGGGTACATCTGCGCCGGAGGAAACCTGCCCCCAAAAGCTGAAAGTCATCGTGGAAGGGCTCTTTCCGCAACACGATCCAGTTTGGTGGCCTCCGACCCCGTACGGTCAATCGAATGATGTCCTCAATCCGGTCACGAATGAGGAACTCATCGTAATTGCCAGGGGTCTAAAAACGAAGAAAGCGCCCGGTCCTGACGGGATTCCGAACGAGGCACTCAAAGCGGCGATCCAAGCATATCCCGATATGTTTAGAGAGACGCTTCAGAGTTGCCTAGAGGTATGCGAATTTCCAGACAAACGGAAAGTCCAAAGATCCCTCGTCGTATAGGCCAATTTGCCTACTGGACACGCTAGGCAAATTGCTAGGCTAACGCCTGTGACGGAAAGTGATGTCGGACTGGCAAACACGCAGTTTGGCTTCCGTAAGGGGAAGTCCACTGTAGATGCCATAAAGTCCGTAGTGGAGAGGGCCGAGAAGCCTATGAAACGGAAAAGGCGAGGCGACAGGTATTGTGCCATAGTCACAATCGATGTCAAAAACGCCTTTAACAGCGCTAACTGGGGTGCAATTGCGTTAGCGCTGCATAGGATGAGGGTACCGGATTGTCTATGCAGGTTGCTTAAGAGTTACTTCGAAAACCGGACGCTAGTGTACGACACGGCGGACGGGGCGAAGAGGTACAGAGTGACAGCGGGTGTTCCACAGGGTTCGATTCTCGGTCCCACGCTTTGGAATGCCATGTACGATGGGGTGCTGAGGCTCGAACTACCCACTGGGGTCGATATCACTGGCTTCGCCGATGATATCGTCCTTACAGCGGTAGGCGAGTTTCTGGAGGAGGTGGAAATGCTGGCATCAGACGCCATAAGCATAATAGAGGGTTGGATGGCGGGCGTCAATCTGCGATTGGCCCACCATAAGACGGAAGCTGTGATGGTCAGCAACCGAAAGTCGGCCCTAGAGGCAAAAGCAATCGTGAGGGGACAGGTGATTGTCTCCAAACGACGTGTGAAGTACCTGGGTGTCATGACAGACAACAGGCTGAACTTCACCAGCCATGTGGATTATGCTTGTGGTAAAGCATCAACGGCGGTCACTGCGCTGTCTAAGATCATGCCGAACGGCTACGGTCCTAGCGTTGCCAGCGTTGCCATGTCGGTGCTACGATACGGTGCACCGGCGTGGGCCCCGGCTTTGGAGAGTAAGCGCAATCAGGCATGTCTAAACAAGGTGTTCAGGCTGTTAGCATTGCGCGTTGCGTGCGGCTACCGTACCATTTCGTTGGATGCGATTGGGGTTATTGCAGCCATGATTCCAATATGCATACTCTTAGGTAAGGATATCGAGTGCCATAGGCAGAGGAACGTCAGGGGCGCTAGGGATAGAGTTAGGCTGGACTCTATTAGGCGTTGGCAGGCGGAATGGGATCGCACCGACCATGGTAGGTGGACCCATAGGCTGATCCAGAACATATCGGCCTGGATCGGCAGAGGTCATGGTGAGGTAAACTTTTTCCTTACCCAGTTTCTGTCGGGTCATGGATGCTTCAAGAAGTATCTACATACACGCGGGCGGGTAGATTCACCCTTTTGCCCCGTTTGCACGGTAGCCGAGGAAACGGCGGAGCATGTGATTTTTCACTGCCCGCGGTTTACGTCCACTCGGCGGGCGATGCTTGCGGTCGTTGGGGAAGACACCAACGCCGACAACATTGTGCAGAGAATGTGCGCTGAGCAGCGCGCATGGGGTGCCGTCGATAGGGCGGCAACGGCGGTGATAACGGAGTTGCAACGGCTAGAACGGTTGCAACGACAGGGCCTGACATAGCTTGCTAGGGTGAGTAATGGGCTGATTGGGCAGCTCAGGCCCTAGGTGAAGGGTAGTGGCGGTATGCAAGGGCAAGGGTGTTGTGTGAACCCACACACGCAACGGACAAGTCGGAGTGCTTCGGCACGTCCTCCCTCCTGAAGTAAAACCTAACGGTAGTTCCGGGAGGGGTTCAGGAACGGGCAGCAGGATAGTTTTTAGTAGGTAGGCGCATGTTGGCACCATGTGAATCCTATTCGGCACCGCGAAGGTGCTGTCTATGAAGATTTTCTCCCTGCATAAACAATACAAAAAAAGGGGGGAGTGGGAGGAAGAAAAGCTATCGGAGGAATGAATGGAAGGAGCGGTTTGTCCCATCTACAAAAAGGGTGATCGGCTAGACTGCTGCAACTATCGTGGTATTACGCTGGTAAACGCCGCCTACAAGGTACTCTCCCAGATCCTGTTACGCCGGCTGTCACCGATAGCACAAAGTTTCGTAGGGAATTATCAGGCGGGTTTCATTAGGGGTCGCGCAACCACGGACCAAATTTTTACTATCCGACACTCCGACAGATCTTGCAGAAATGTCGGGAGTACAACGTACCTACGCATCACATCTTGTAGCATCCCTGCTACCTCCTACAGGAATTTCCTTCTTGCAAACAGGAATTCCCTTTTTATAATTTCAAATCGGTTAAGTTCATTTGCTTAACAAATGACAAACATCCGCGGCCTTGGAAAAACCGTGCTAGCAATGTTTTGCTGCGCGGTGCGACCTTTTATATTTTTATGGTTCCGCCTGATGTGCAACTCGCACAGAAGGGCGTGTTTTGCTGAGCGTGCGACACTTGCGACGGGCGCTGGTAAAACACTTTTATTATTGTTTAGCGTTTGCGCTTGCTTGCCAGACGCTTTGGGAAAACACACCGTATGGCGTCTGATAGCACTTTTTCTATATAAGAATTAGGTAGAAGAAATAAACAGTAGTCTGAAGTTAGACGTTGAACAGACAGTAACGTCCATTACTAGTGATGACACTTCCACCTGATACAGTACTAGCAAACGACTTTAGTTGTTGTGTCCTATTTTAGTTGGCGACCGTGAAGAAAAAAAAGAAAAAAGTGTAAAAGTGACAAGATCATTAATCCTTGTGCACAGTTTCGTTGTCTCATTAATAGGCTCTGCCCAAACCAAGTTGGCGTGATTCAATTGATCAATAAATGCGTGTGATTAGTTCAGGAAACGAATCAGTCGGTGCTGTCGAGAACCGTACGAGGGCCATCCGGCTCCAATTCCCGAGCCACCATCAGAGCTTCCGACTCGACTGAACAACCGGAACAAAGTTTTGTCCGATTCGATTAAAAGTAAAAGTTGATTGGCGGACAGCAGAAAGAAGGCTCCGGTCGGGCTTTATTGTGCCGCGGTCACTTTCGATTTTGCCCCAATGCCCAATGACGACAGAAGGGTAGGTACCCTCCCCGATCGTGACAGTGAAAGAGAAAGAAATTGATCGTGGGACTTGACGCGCGGTGTATTTTGATCGAAACGAAATAGAGAGTGAAACGCTTTGAACCGGCCCCAGGTAGCGGTGAAAGAAAGGAAAAGTGTTTCGCCTAACCTTGAAAAACGATATTTGCTGACCCGAGACAGCGAGCTTGTGAAATAGGATACAACATTGCTGAAGGAAAGGGCACGAGTCTTCTTCCCAAAACGGTAATCAAAAGTTAGCCGCATCCACCCACCAATACCGTGAGATCAACCTGATATGGGCTGGTTCAGTGGTGACACTTTCGTCACAAACACCTTGGGCACCACGGAGACCAAAGTCATCGCTGGATCCATCTGCGCGCTCGTGGCAACCATCATTGGCTATTTTGCACTGAAAACGCTGTTGGCATACAACAAGAAGACGATGTTGGAAGCAGCACGGCGGGAGGTACAGTTAAACAACATCACGACACAGCGGTAAGCGAATATGCATGATATTAGCTAGATAAAGATAAAATAACTACCTATATATTATAAAGATAAAGACAAAATAAATACTAACAGTGACATACGATGCATAAAACTAAGTGTAATAAGAAATAACTTCTGATGATCAATAAATTACTAGACTAATTTAAAAGTGTATGGACTCAACTACAACGAAACTCGAGTCATTGAGAAGACTAGAGTCGAATTTCAAAAGGGCACCACACAGAAATTACACTAAATGGTTTTTAGAGAGGAAGTTGGCGGAAGTAAAAATAATTCGAAGCGAAATAGTAGAACTCCTTAGCGCCATCGAACACATAATAGATAGCGAAACATTGAGACTTTTATATCAAGAGGCGAACAACATAGCCGGAAGTTTAACTCAACAGATACAGACAAAGCTGCAATACGCAAAAGGGGGGAACTCTCTAAAAACAATTGCTAAAACAGCTATCATCTGCGACAGATTATCATCTTGCACAATGGCTTTTGATATTAAAACAGCCACGGCCATCGTTATGCCCTACGACGGCAGTGCTGAAAATTTAGGTTCATTTGTTGATGCAGCCAATCTACTGGACGAGCTAACCGATCCAGCACACAAAGCTGTAGTAGTGAAATTTATACGGTGTAGATTGTCTGGAAAAGCCAAGTTGGGCTTACCAGAAAATATTGACACTATACAACAACTAATAAACAATGTAAAAACACGATGTGCGGACCTCACAACACCGGAAAATGTGATGGCGAAATTAAAAGCGACGTCACAGAAAAATAATATTACAGTACCGCCCCGCTAATCCGACAAATTTATAGCCGGATTAGCGAATTTTGACTCGATAATCAGACAGTCAAACTGACGTCAGCGTGAGTTTGAAATGTGGTTTTGTTTACATCCATACGTAAACAACTCCGGAAATTTTTGAAAATATTTGTCGTAAGTACGCAATAACTATGTTTTATACTCAGTAATGCTCAATTTCGTCAACAAAATACTCTGAAACTCTTAGTTAGTGTCGAAATAAGTGCAAGCACATCAGTCCATTGAGAATAGCAATGAAAATATAATGGCCATAGCAAACGTGAACGTAGTTAGAAGCAGCACCATGTACCATTTCCATTTAGTTAGAAAGAGTGCCATTCTGACGCCAAACGAAGGTAGTGTTCGATTGAAAGAAATCAAGTTCAATACTTTTTAATTCGGAATTTTCCGGATTAGCGAGATCCGGACTATTGAGTCGTCGGATTATTGGGTGTCGGATTAGCGGGGGGGTACTGTAATATTATTTTTCTGTGACGTTTGCTGCTTATGTTAATGCTTATTAGTTACCAGGAATGGGTAGTTTAATATACAAATTATACAGTAAAGTAGAAAACAACTCCCCTGTCCCCTCATTGCATAGCCAGAAAGCGGATGATAATATTTGCCATGATTGTACAACATTTCGCCGAATATCATTTTGCGAAAAACGTAAAGTGGAATGTACCATTTCACGGAAAACTTTTTTGTGGAAAGTCCCATTTCGCGATCCTCTTCTTACTCGCTGTCGCTCGTTCCAGGAAACCCAGGTAGACCTAGGAAAACAAATAAACCTAGACAGTAGTGATTTCTGCGGGGAGTTGCCTCCCCCAGTGGGCGGCGCTTCCGACGACGGGTCACCGGCAACACTCGCGGCCGTCTCGTCCTGAATGATCTAGTGTTACTATAGAAAGCTTTTGTGGTCTTGTTATTGACTAATGTTTTATGGAAGAGTCTCGAATTTCTAGAGTTCGATTAGTTTTTGAGTTTCGCAAAAAAATCTGTTTTATTTGTATGAGAGTCCATATCCCCCTACCACAGGGGTGAGAGGTCTCTAACTATCCTTATATAAATTCAAGACTCCAAAATCTCCCACATGCCAAATTTGGTTCCATTTGCTTGATTAGTTCTCAAGTTATAAGGAAATTTGAATTTCATTTGTATAGGAGCCCCCTCTTAAAAGGAGAAGGGGTCGTAATTCACCATAGAAAAAAATCTTGCCTCCAAAACCGCTTACATGTCAAATTTGGTTTCATTTGCTTGATTAGTTCTTGAGTTATGAGGAAATTTGTTTTTCATTTGCATAGGAGCCCCCCCTCCTAAAGTGGGGAGGGGTCCTAATTCATCATAGAAAATATTTTTGCCTCCAAAAACCTCCGCTTGCCAAATTTGGTTCTATTTGCATGATTAGTTTTCGAGTTATGAGGAAATTTGTATTTCATTTGTACAGGAGCCCCCCTCCTAAAGTGGGGAGGGGTCCTAATTTATCATAGAAAAAATTCTTGCCTCAAAAAACACCCACATGCCAAATTTGGTTCCATTTGCTGGATTAGTTCTCGAGTTATGAGGAAAGTTGTATTTCATTTGTTTAGGAGCCCTCCCTCTTAAAGTGGAGAGGGGTCCTTATTCACCATAGAAAATATTCTTGCCCTCGAAAACACCCACATGCCAAATTTTGTTCCATTTGCTTGATTAGTTCTCGAGTTATGAGGAAATTTGTATTTCATTTGTATAGGACCCCCCCCCCCCTCCTAAAGTGGGGAGGGGTCCCAATTCATCATAGAAAAAATTTTTGTCTCCAAAAACACCCACATGCCAAATTTGGTTTCATTTGCTTAATTAGTTCTCGAGTTATGAGGAAATTTGTATTTTATTGGTACAGGAGCCCCCTGTATTGGTCGAGAACTGGCAGCACGGTCAACGGCAGATGCCCGGTTTGTGTGTGCTGCAGTATTTTTATAATTTCGAGTGGTTTGTCGCAGAATATGGCAGTGCAGTTTGTAGGAATAGTGAAATCTATGTGATACGCGGGTGGATAACATGGATTAAACACCTATAAAGTGCTTCTTGTCATGATAATTGAAAGTGAAAGTTTGCAAGATCCAGACGCTATTTCCGTATCAATGCGAGGCGATACGTTGTGGGTGTGAGCAAGATAGGACATACGTTACTGCTATCTGTGGGAACTACCAGCTCATTTGTTTCTCTCCTGATATAACCAAAACAAGGATAAGAAGGAGAAGAGAAAGCAACGAAAATTCATCTTTCTTTGGTCATCTATTGCGAGATAAGTTATACATTTTTAATAAAAAATACATTTTGTTCCAGCTGGTAGGGGAGGGAAACATGCTATTAATCGACTCAGGTCGTCTTTTATATAACGCATTATGGCATGCTTTCGGTTATTGGGAATTCCATCAAACATAACATAATCTCAAAGTGATACCAATTACCGACTATATATTGTCAATTGCAAGGAGAATTGTGCCGTCCAAGGTGCGATATCGCTCATAAAAGTGCTATTTTAGCTTAAATCGTTTCGGTCTCTTCGGCGCACTTATTGCTTGGAAGATAACGAAAAAGTGCGCCGAAGATACCGAAACGGTTTAATGCAGAATAGCACTTTTATGAGCGATATCGCGCTTTGGATGGTGCAGTTTTCCTTGCAATTAACAATAATTTATCAAAATTACCAATAGCGCTAATATAACAATTTAATGATTCAAATTTGATCAAATCTGTTATTCGCAAAAAGTGGTATCACGGTTTCTGATATGATTTGCGATGCGCACTCTGCGCACTGGACGAGAAAATTCGCGATGGATTAGTACCACGATCTCTTTTACTGTCTTGAACTTCCCATGTGGCGTATGAGTACGGGGAGTCTATTTGTTTTTGTTTCGGTCTTTTGCACTCTAACAGATCCCTGACCTTGCTTTGGTTTCACTCAAACTCAAATCGCGACTACGAAGCTGAAGGGGATTATTAGGCCTGTTCGCACTTATACGGGGTCCCATGCCGAACTGTCATTGTGTGAATGATGACAAAAACAAAAATGCTTCCCTCTTCTTTTTTCTCACATAGAAACCAAACAAATATTAGCAACTTCGCAGTCGCGAATCTAGGTACAAACTTTAAAAGTGGCAACAGAGCAACATCGTAATCCTGGCAAAGCGAGCTTTTGCAAAATGTTTCTCTTTTTTTTCTTAAGTGGGTCTATAAGGGCTCTGTCAGGTATGTTTTTTACAAGACAGGACAGGTAATGGTTTTTTAGTCTCGCTGTTGTGTTATTCGTTTTCAGGAGATGTTTGCATTTTGGACTCGCCTCTGTATTGGTGGTGGGTTGCCAGTAGCCACTAGGACGTATCGGAATTGGAATTCAGGTTTTCTTTACTATTTGCATTAGATCATTGCATTTAATGATCCATACCAGAGGGAGTGTACAGTGAGCCTGTTGTTTACCCGTTGATTTTGTATGATAATGACAATTTGACGTGTTGGCGATGGTATTTTCAAAATTACGGTGGTTTTTGGTTTATGAAGACAGATACCTTTTTGTTTATGATTATCTGATTGTGGGGATGTGAGACACGTCTGTAGCAATTCGGATTGCATCGGGATACTCCATTTCGATTTTCCCAAATAAAGAATCTTTTGTTATCATACGCATTAATACTTGATTGACGCAGAATGGAATATAATCATCCAACATATTCATTATTTAATGGTTTAGGAGTATGATTGCGATACATGAATATACGCAGCGGTTGAGCTAGACATAGTGATGCTCAATTTTCAAGTTGATCAATTGATAGGTTGACCGACTTGACCAGTCATTTAGTATACTCATTTATTCGCAAAGTATTTGGAGTGAACTGATTAGCAAATAATCGATAACCAACATTCTTTTTCTTTTGTGGTGCTTCAAGTTTAAGATACCCGATCGTCAATCTTTTTTATACATATTGACAATATACGTTTAAAAAACGCGGATCAGTACTCAAAAAAATTGCTATTTACAGAAACATCATAATCTCGGATACCTATAGCAAAACTCCCTACGACCGCCGGTTTGAGTTTAGTTTGCTGCCAATAATGATAACAAATTTTACTCGTTACCTTGATCCAACAATTATCCGCCTGTTGTTTACACTATTTCCAGGCAAAGCTAAAAAAATGTTCTCTGGTATAAATCTGTTCGTAAAACTAAAACAAAAACTAAAATATCTTAAACAGGCTTATCTTGACTGTCGACTTGAAAATATTTAAATATGTAATAATTCTCCTAACCACTTAAAAAAATAAATAAATTTAAAGAATAACGATCATATCACTTATCAAGGTGAATCCCGATCCAACGAAACCTGCCTTACTAACAAATCACAACTCCTTCCTGTAATCTTTGCAGGGATGCAGAGGTTAACACGGTCCCAAAAACAGCAAAGATTACACTAACACTCCTTCCCCAATCCCATCTGATTGCAAGGACGTGGCCGGCGCAGTTATTGACCCAATATATATCGAGTCACTGAATTTTGCACAGTGAGGATGATCGGTCACTCCCAACCTCATTCACTTGATTCATTGTGCAATTTCACTGGTTCGGGTCAATCACTGAGTGCAACCATTGATATGTGCAATCAGTCTAAGCTAAGCTAAGCTAAGCTATTGGTACAGGAGCCCCCCTCTTAAAGTGGGAAGGGGTCCTAATTCACCATAACAAATATTCTTGCCCTCGAAAACACCCACATGCCAAATTTTGTTCCATTTGCTTGGTTAGATCTCGAGTTATAAGAAAATTTGTATTTCGTTCGTATAGGAGCCCCCCCTCCTAAATTGGGGAGGGGTCCCAATTCATCATAGAAAAAAATTTTGTCTCCAAAAACACCCACATGCCAAATTTGGTTCCATTTGCTTGATTAGTTCTCGAGTTATAAGGAAATTTGTATTTCATTTGTATAGGAGCCCCTCTCCTAAAGTGGGGAGGGGTCCCAATTCATCATAGAAAAAAATTTTGTCTCCAAAAACACCCATATGCCAAATTTGGTTCCATTTGCTTGATTAGTTCTCGAGTTATGAGGAAATTTGTATTTCATTTGTATGGAAGCCCCCCCTCTTAAAGGGGACAGGGGTCCTAATTCCCCTTCTAAAGAGAAGAGGGGTCCCAATTTACCATAGAATATTTTTTTGTCACCAAACACACCCACATGCCAAATTTTGTTCTATTTGCTTGATTTGTTCTCGAGTTATGCAGAAATTTGTGTTTCATTTGTATGGGAGCCCCCCCTCTTAGTGGGGGGAGGGGTCTCTAACCATCACTAAAACCTTTCCTGGCCCCAAAAACCTCTACATGCAAATTTTCACGCCGATTGGTTCAGTAGTTTTTGATTCTATAAAGAACATCCCGACAGACAGACAGAAATCCATTTTTATATAGTAGACTAGCTGACCCGACAAACTTCGTATTGCCACAAATTAACCTGTGTTGTACATAAATCATGAATCTCGGATGATCTTTGTCACAATCTCGAGTTTTGCAAGCCCCCCAGTGGGCGGCACTTCCGACGGCGGGTCACCGGCAACACTCGCGACCGTCTCGTCCTGAATGATCTAGTGTTACTATAGATAGTTTTTGTGATCTTGTATTGACTAATGTTTTATGGAAGAGTCTCGAATTTCTCGAGTTCGATTAGTTTTTGAGTTTCGCAAAAATTTCTGTTTTATTTGTATGAGAGTCCATATCCCCCTACCACAGGGGTGAGAGGTCTCTAACTATCGTAAAATAAATTCAAGACTCCAAAATCTCCCACATGCCAAATTTGGTTCCATTTGCTTGATTAGTTCTCAAGTTATAAGGAAATTTGATATTCATTTGTATGGGAGCGCCCCTCTTAAAAGGGAAAGGGTTCGTAATTCACCATAGAAAAAATTTCTGCCATGTAAAACTCCCACATGCCAAATTTGGTTTCATTTGATTGATTGGTTCTTGAGATAAGAGGAAATTTGCATTTCATTTGTATGGCAGCCCACCCTCTTAAAGGGGAGATGGGCCATTACTCGCTTTTTAAAGAAGAGAGGGGTCCCAATTCATCATAGAAAAAAAATTTGTCTCCAAAAACACCCACGTGTCAAATTTGGTTCCAGTTGCTTGATTAGTTCTCGAGTTATGAGGAAATTTGTATTTCGTTCGTATAGGAGCCCCCCTCTTATAGTGGGGAGGGGTTCTAATTCACCATAGAAAATATTCATGCCCTAGAAAACTTTCACATGCCAAATATGGTTCCATTTGCTTGATTAATTCTCGAGTTGAGGAAATTTGCATTTTATTTGTATAGGAGCCCCCCTTCCTAAAGTGGGGAGGGGTCCCAATTCATCATAGAAAAAAATTTTGTCTCCAAAAACACCCACGTGCCAAATTTTGTTTCATTTGCTTGATTAGTTCTCGAGTTATGAGGTAATTTGTATTTCGTTTGTATAGGAGCCCCCCCTTTTAAAGTGGGGAGGGGTCCTTATTCACCATAGAAAATATTCTTGCCCTCGAAAACTTTCACATGCCAAATTTTGTTCCATTTGCTTGATTAGTTCTTCAGTTATGAGGAAATTTGTATTTCATTTGTATAGGAGCCCCCCTCCTAAAGTGGGGAGGGGTCCCAGTTCATCATAGAAAAAGTTTTTGTCTCCAAAAACACCCACGTGCCAAATTTGGTTCCATTTGCTTGATTAGTTCTTGAGTTATGAGGAAATTTGTATTTCGTTTGTATAGGAGCCCCCCCTCTTAAAGTTGGGAGGGGTCCCATTTCATCATATAAAATATTCATGCCCTAGAAAACTTTCACATGCCAAATATGGTTCCATTTGCTTGAGTAATTCTCGAGTTATGAGGAAATTTGCATTTCATTTGTATAGGAGCCCCCCTTCCTAAAGTGGGGAGGGGTCCCAATTCATCATAGAAAAAATTTTTGTCTCCAAAAACACCCACGTGCCAAATTTGGTTCCATTTGCTTAATTACTTCTCGAGTTATGAGGAAAATTGTGTTTCTTTGGTACAGGAGCCCCCCCTCTTAAAGTGGGGAGGGGTCCTAATTTACTATAGAAAATATTCTTGCCCTCGAAAACCTTCACATGCCATATTTGGTTCCATTTGCTTGATTAGTTCTCGAGTTATGAGGAAATTTGTATGGAAGCCCCCCCTTTTAAAGAGGAGAGGAGTTATAATTCCCCTTATAAAGAGGGGAGGGGTCTCAATTTACCATAGAATAACTTCTTGTCACTGAAGACACCCACATGCCAAATTTTGTGCTATTTGCTTGATTAGTTGTCGAGTTATGCAGAAATTTGTGTTTCATTTGTATGGGAGCCCCCCCTCTTAGTGGGGGGAGGGGTTTCTAACCATCACTAAAACCTTTCCTGGCCCCGAAAAACCTCTACATGCATATTTTCATGCCGATTGGTTCAGTAGTTTTCGATTCTATAAGGAACATACGGACAGACAGACAGACAGACAGACAGACAGACAGAAATCCTTCTTTATAGGTATAGATTTCGCAGATATTGCTCGACCTTTGAACAAACTGCTGAGGAAAAATGTAATCTTCGAATGGAAACCTGAATGCCAATCGGCATTTGACACACTTAAGAGGAACTTGATCTCTCCAACCATTCTTCAATTTACAGATTTCACGAGAGAATTCATCCTTACAACAGATGCTTCTAAAGTAGCTTGCGGAGCAGTACTTGTTCAGCGGCACGGAAATATAGAATTACCCGTGACATTTGCCAGTAAAGGATTCACGAAAGGTGAATCAAATAAATCAACAATCGAACAAGAGCTGGTTGCCATTCATTGGGCGATCATGCATTTTAGACCCTATTTATATGGCCGAAAATTTCTGGTCCGAACGGACCATAGGCCTTTGGTATATTTATTTTCAATGAGAAACCCCTCATCTAGGCTAACTAGAATGAGAGTGGACCTCGAAGAATTCGTTTTTGACGTAGAATACGTCCAAGGAAAATTAAATGTAGGAGCTGATGCGTTATCTAGAATAAGCATAGACTCCGAAACCTTAAAGAATATTCAAGCATTAATCGTGCAGACAAGATCACGTACGAGAAAGCAACATGAAAATAATCAAGATCCATTGCCGACACGCAGTGATGCGCCCGAGTCTGATCAACTTAAGGCGTATGAGGCACTGAACTCGCATGAAGTCTTCGATTTACCAAAACTGATTTTAGAGCTGGTGCGCGACAACTCTGATTTCAGACAGATAAAAATAACAATTACAAATAAAACAAGGAAACGTCAGCAAGCGACGTCTGAAGGTAAGCTCATACCTGAAAATGAAAAATTTGCAAATACTTTAAAAGAAATTGAGAAAATGGCCAAAAACTTAAAAATATCCACTTTAGCTCTAGCGCTAAATAGTGATATTTTCCAGATTGTAGGACCGCAATTCTTCAAGGAGAACTGCGAACAACTGGAATCGGTAAAGATAATATTATATCAACCTCGGAAGTTGATAGAAAATAAAACTGAGCAACAAGAAATTATAAAAGCAAATCACGACTCTCCCATAGGTGGACACATCGGTGTACACAGATTATATAAAAAATTAAACAATCTTTATCATTGGCCTAAAATGAGGCAAACCATTCAAAATTATGTGAAAACATGCATTAAATGCAAAGAGAATAAACACGGGGTGAAAACAAATGAAAACTTTGTTTTCTCCCCGGTAACACCTAAAACTTTTGACTCCATAACAATGGATACCATTGGACCGTTTAACGAGTCCAATACAGGAAATAGATACGCATTAACCATACAATGTGATCTATCCAAATACATTATCATTAAACCAATAGTGGATAAATCTGCAAACTCGATAGCAATGACATTTGTAGAAAATTTAATTTTAGTTTACGGAGCACCATCTGTCATTAGGATCAAGGCACCGAATATAAAAACGAACTGTTAGAAAAAATCTCACAGTACCTACATGTCAAACAACAATTTAGTACTCCTTATCACCCACAAACAATCGGAGGATTGGAGCGAAACCACCGTTGTCTAAACGAATATGTTAGGCAATTTATTAACGATGCCCAAACGGATTGGGATGAATGGCTACCATACTATGCATTCTGTTATAATACAACACCACACACCGACATGCATTACACACCTTTTGAGTTAATATTTGGTAAAATCTGCAGCCTTCCGCACAACATAAAGAACGCCACTTTAGTAGAACCAATATACAACCCAGATTCCTATTATCAAGAATTAAAACACAAGTTGCAAAAAACCAACCATTATAGCCAGAGAAGCAATAAACAAGGCAAAATCCAGAAGGAATGAAACACAAACAACTAATTCAAATCCAATCCAGGTACAGATAGGGGATAGAATAATACTAACAAACGAAAATAGAAGAAAGTTTGATAAAGTGTATAAAGGTCCTTATATCATTGTAAAAATTGAGCACCCAAACGTTATCATAAAGGACAATAGGTACCCGTATAGGTATAGGTATCACCACAGTACATAACAATAGAATCATAAAGGTTTAAGCTTCCCCTACGGAGGGAAGGGATATTAATGAAATTTTAATGATATAAGTAGCATAATGAGGAATAGAATCCAAAAAATTTAGATTTAGAGATACACAATGTAATGAATAGATTTTAAGCACAAAAACAATAATTAAAATTATAAAATAACAGCCCATCAGATGTCATACGGTCCGCCGAATGGCAAAGCCATTCTCTTTAACGGGGTGGGTGTAGCATCCCTGCTACCTCCTACAGGAATTTCCTTCTTGCAAACAGGAATTCCCTTTTCATAATTTCAAATCGGTTAAGTTCATTTGCTTAACAAATGACAAACATCCGCGGCCTTGGAAAAACCGTGCTAGCAATGTTTTGCTGCGCGGTGCGACCTTTTATATTTTTATGCTTCCGCCTGATGTGCAACTCGCACAGAAGGGCGTGTTTTGCTTAGCGTGCGACCCTTGCGACGGGCGCTGGTAAAACACTTTTATTATTGTTTAGCGTTTGCGCTTGCTTGCCAGACGCTTTGGGAAAACACACCGTATGGCGTCTGATAGCACTTTTTCTATATAAGAATTAGGTAGAGGAAATAAACAGTATTTTTTTTTTTTTTTCGAATGTTTGGATCACCGTTCAATTATATGTTTGGGTTTGGTTGATTTTTTTCGGTGAGGAATGAAACAGTTTTAGATTTTCTGCGTTACGCGTTTCAGCCTACTATATTTCATTCAGCCATCTTCGGACGCCTATTTAGAGGTAGAATTACAGAAATTACAAGTCGTCAAGTATTAGTAACACAAAATTTAGATTTAACAAGAAACATTTAACATCAACATTTGAACTTTTTCTTAACAAAAACTCTAGTCGGATACATTTTTTACTTAACAAAACTCTAGTTGGGTACATTTTACATACAAACTTGCACTTACAAGAAAACACGTCTTAATCCTATGAATGTTTCATACTAATTATGTAGTTTCGTCAGTTAGTGTTCTGCAGGTTTGAGTTCCCTTGGGTTGTGTTGTATTTTGTTTGAAATTGGCGAAGTTTTGGGAAATAAACAGTAGTCTGAAGTTAGACAGTAGTCTGAAGTTAGACGTTGAACAGACAGTAACGTCCATTACTAGTGATGACACTTCCACCTGATACAGTACTAGCAAACGACTTTAGTTGTTGTGTCCTATTTTAGTTCTTCATTGATTTCAAAGCAGCATACGATACAGTCGATCGAGACAAGCTATGGCAGATAATGCAAGAATACGGTTTTCCAGACAAACTGACGCGACTGATCAGAGCTACATTGGATCGAGTGATGTGTTTCGTACGCATCTCTGGGACACTCTCGAGTCCCTTCAAGACGCGGCGAGGGTTGAGACAAGGTGACGGTCTATCCTGCATGCTGTTCAACATCGCTCTTGAGGGGGTGATCCGACGAGCGGGCATCGAAACGAGAGGCACGATTTTTAGCAAAAGTAGCCAACTTCTAGGCTTTGCAGATGACTTCGACATTATTGCCAGGAACTTTGCGAAAGCGGAGGCAATCTACGCCAGACTGAAAGCGGAGTCTAGGAGAATTGGGCTAAAAATAAATGCGTCGAAGACCAAATACATGAAAGGAAGAGGCTCAAAGGAAACAAACGCGCGCCTCCCACGGACGGTAACCGTTGACGGCGACGAACTAGAAGTGGTAGAGGAGTTCGTGTATTTGGGATCGCTGGTGACCGCGGACAACAACACTAGTAAGGAGATCCAGCGGCGCATCCAAGCGGGAAATCGGGCCTACTTTGCCCTTCGTAAAACGCTACGATCAGGAAGCATACGCCGCCGCACGAAGCTAACAATGTACAAAACCATTATTAGACCGGTAGATCTTTATGGACCTGAAGCCGTGACGCTGCTTACGGAGGACACACGCGCTCTTGCCGTGTTTGAGCGGAAAGTGCTGCGGACGATATTTGGCGGAGTACAAACTGAAAGCGGAGAGTAGCGGAGGCGTATGAATCACGAGCTGCAGGCACTGCTTGGGGAGACTCCCATCGTACATCTAGCGAAAGTTAGCAGGCTACGGTGGGCCGGACACATCGTAAGGATGCCGGATTGTCTTTGTCCTTTTCAACAATCCCACCGGCACCAAGAACAGGGGGGCCCAACGTGCATGATGGCTCGACCAGGTCGAAGGCGATTTGCGACTTCTGAGACGACTAGGAAATTGGCGGCGAGTGGCCCAAGACCGAGTTGAATGAAGACGAGTGCTTGAAACAGCACGAGCCACCCCGGCTCTATGCTGCTGAAGAAGAAGAAGAAAGAAGATGTGACGTTCTTTACCGCAAGCGGTATTGAGCTACAGGCTCTTATTTATCATGAGTATACCCCCCAGGGGGTGTGCTATTGATAAGTCAACTACCAAGGATTGCAGTATCCCCTCGGAGGTACAAAAAGTTCTCGGTACGTATGTGTTTGTCCAAATTCCTCATCCACCCCTTCCTATTCCTCCTGTTTTCCTTCCCGCCCTCATCAGGTAAATGATGACACGGGCAAGATGGGAAAGGCACAAATTTTCCACATGATGTGAGGAACGTGCTGCTCGAGCCAAAGATGCTGATACCTGATACCTGTTGAAAAAAGGGCTTATCACGAGCCCTCGCTACAGCAAGGCGCTGAAACTTGGTCTTTGTTTCGCTTGTCTGAAGCGTGGTCACAGAAAAACAGATTGCAAGGCAAATAAGAAATGCGCTTTATGCTCAGGTGCTCACCATTTACTGTTGCATCCTGATGGAAAGGGTGGACAAGAGGAAACAGTGACACATGATGCTCCGAACACCGTTTTGCCAACCGATGTGCCAGGCACTAGTCAACAAAATGCGACTATTAACTGCACAGTGTCCCGTGCCGCCAATGAGACAGCCAAACAAATTCTTTTGGCAACGGCAATCGTTGAAGTAATTGATGCTAGTGGAATGCAACATAAATGTCGACCTTTGCTTGACTCGGGTGCTATGGCATATAGGTGCTGTGTGTATTTAATATGTGAAGCGATGGATGGAAAGGCTGAATTACTTTTGTTATGCGAAAAATCCAGAGTTGCGCCGTTAAGGGAATAAAGTTTAAAATGTAAGAATGTAAGATGAACCATGTGAACTAACAATACCGCGCTTGGAGCTGTGTGCAGCGAAGCTTCTTACCGAGCAAGTTGTGAAGGTAGCTAATGCTTTAGATAAGAATATAAGTAACACTGTACTCTGGTCAGATTCAAAAACTGTTTTGGCGTGGATTGAGAATTTGAAACCTGATTCGCCGGTTTTCGTGAGAAATCGTATTGACTGTATTCGACAGCTGACTTCGAATTAAAAATGGAGATATGTACCGACTATTATGAACCCGGCTGATTTGATTTCGCGTGGTGTCTATCCAGAAGCACTAACGAAAAGTGAATTATGGTGGCGTGGCCCAACATATTTGCGCTCTGAACGTTACAGAGCAGAGAATGAAAACTATTTTGATGAAGTTCAACATGGCGAACTTCCTGGTGAAAGCAACTCAGTTGAAGTGTTAGCAGTAGAAACAGGTGTTTGAAAAAATGATCTACTAGATGTGATTGCCAGATTTAGTGATTTTCGAAAGCTGGAACGAATCTTTGCTTATGTGCTTAGGTTTATTCATAATATTAAGAATCAATCGAAACGACGCAGTGGCAGTTTGGTTGTAAAGGACTTCCGGGAATCGCAGATTGCTATAGTAAGAGCAGTACAAATACGAACAGTTTGGAGATGAAATCGACCATATTCGCAAAGGTCTAGCCGTGAATGGAGCGCTTCGAAACCTTAACCCGAAATTTGATGAAGAGAGACGATTTCTTATTGTTGGTGGACGTCTTCACTATTCAAGCCTTTCAAATAATCAGAAGCATCCATTAATTCTTCCCGAAAAGCATCAACTTACCGAAATTTTGATATCAGCTGTGCATCGTGAAAATTTGCATATTGGCTGTAATGGATTGCTTTGCTAGCAGTTTTGCGTCAAACCAGTATAATCAGGGGTAAGCGTTGTATTCGTCGTGTATTGAGCAGATCCCTGTCACGACAGCTGTCAGCTGAAGCCGCCTCCGATAGTGGTAGTAATAGAGGTAGACTACAAAATTTAAACGGGACAACGCATGTATTTAATGCTGCGCAGTATGACGAATGCTGCGTGTTGTTTCCCCTTTTTTGTTTATCGTAAAAAATAAGACTATCAAAAGTCCGAATTTTTCCTATCTTACGTTGCCGATAACACAAAAAAACGAGCATCTTTCACTATCTACATACTACATGCAACAAATTTTCTGAAGCATAAAACCGTAAGATTGCGCAATTTTTACAGTTGCTGTCAAATTTGGTGTAAAATCGAGCCAGCAAGCCTAGCTCAAACGGCATCAAGAAAAATGTATGAGAATGACGTTCGTCCCAGGGATGTGGTTTTGAGGCGCTGTGTACAATGTTTTCGAGTAAAGCCAGAAGATGTTAAGCAGTTCACGGGTGATCTGCCAAGCTCTGGAGTGACTGCTTCTCTACCATTTGTTAGAACAGGTGTAGACTATACTGTTGAAGCAAGGCACCGTTGAAGAGATACATTTGCCTTTTTGTGTGTATGACTACAAAGGCAATTCATATTGAATGTCGTCGTTGTCCACAGATGCTTTCCTAAGCGCCCTGCACAGATTCATTGGAAGGCGTGGCAATGTGTCAGAGATGTTTTCGGAAAGAATATCGTTGGCGCTGAACGTCAGCTTCGAGAGCTACGAGAATTACTATCATCTCAGCAGTTAGAGAAGAAGATAAGCGAGGTCTATTAACCTCGTGGAGTTTCATGGAAATTAATACCTCCCAGACCTCCACACCAAGGTGGTTTGTGGGAAGCAGGTGTAAAGAGCGCAAAATACCATCTACATCGTATTATGAAGGAAGCACATTTGACCTACGAAGAGATGAGCACACTGCTTATACAAATAGAAGCGATATTGAACTCCAGACCTCTTTGTGCTTTATCAGATGATTCGTTAGACTATAAGGCATTGGGCACTTTATCGTCGGAAGTAAATTGACAGCTGTTGCGGAGCCGACTTACTTCAACCTTAGGGAAAATATTTTGTCTCGGTATCAGGTAGTCCAAAGGTGTAAACAAGCTTTCTGGCGACGCTGGTCAAACGAATATGTGACAACACTCCAATGCAGAGGAAAATAGAATAAGGATCCTACAAGAATCCGAAATGGTCTACTGGTACTCCTGAACGAAGATAATGCACCACCGCAAACGTGGCGACTTGGTCACATTGTGGAAGTACATATACACTGGAAGCCAAGGAGTCATCAGGGTAGTAAAAGTTCGTATAAGCAGCGGAGTATATACAAGGCCAACTACACAAATAGCAGTACTACCGATAGAAGATAATGAGTGAAGTGTTGAAGCTAGCTCAACGGGGGGAGAATGTTGCGTGTAATTAAGAATATTATGTAATGCTTGTGTTGAGCTACCCCCCGCGCGCTCGCTTGATGATTGGTTTTCTTGTGCATAGCAAAAGGAAGTGCGCAGTTTACATTAGAAAGTAAGAACGTACCGTCGCGTGTAGACGTGTTTTTTTAAAGTTTCAGAGAATAAAGTTATACAGTCCATTAAAACGTGTTTGGGTTTGAATTGCCTCGAAACAGTTTCCGAGTTTATAAGGGTCATACAGATTTATATACTTACAGTTTAGCCCCATTGCCGATTTCACAATCTAATAGAAGTTCAAGGTAGAACAGTATTATTTGTATTCTGTTTGAAATATCAACATTGGAGAATTGAATCCAACACTGAAAACATTCAAACTCACTGAACGAACTGTATAGTTTAACATACAACTTCCGTAGCTCCACTGGTATTAACTTGTCCCAATAATATGATAAATGGCATAAGTAAAGCTGGTTCGATCCATACAAATCGATATTATCATGCTATAATAAAAAGAACAGACAAATTAATAAATATATGAAGCCAAAAAATCGTACCTGTATCTTTTGAACGAAAGAATTTAAGTCCTGCCGACTTATTTCACAGAATGTTTTAAATGTATTCGTAAATGTTTCGTTTGTTCTTTCCATTGATTGATTTTCTAAAATAAATCTTTCTCCTGAAAATGGTGATATGCCTTTGGCGAAGGACACTCTGCAAAGCGCAAAAGAAAAATATTGAGTAATAAGTGCAATTAAACAAAACTGCATTTAATTTTTACGAAGAGAAAGTTAAACGAAAGTTGGGAAAGAATAAATGCTTAGTGCGAAAAATGTACTCAGGCAAACTGAAAAATTCTTGATATTGGGGTTTAGGATTTAGCGAAGGTAAATAAAATCTTTTATCGAAATGAAAACCTAGGGGAGACCCTAAAAATCCATTTGATGTAAGCGTCATACCGCAGGCAAGCCCGAGCAGGAGCGAAGAGCAAAACAATATAAAAACTATAAGGTATACAGCCCTAAGGGTTGTACGAATGGGTGACGTAGGACTATATCAGATCATTAGATCAAGGACTAATGTAAATCGCATTTCTGGCTTATGTATGTTTATAACAATCTGTGAGGACCTTGTTTAAGTGAATGTTGAAAAAAGAAGAGCGAAATATTCAGATTCAATTCTTCATTGAATGCAATGGTGGCTTTGAAAATAGGTGGACGGGGGTTTATAAGTACAACGCCTGCAACCATTGAGACATAAAAGATTTCTTTTGAAAATCACTTATGTGCATCATAGAGATTGAAATAGTAATGAATGACCAGCCCACAGCTTATTGAATTAAATATGATTACACGTTGCTTGACATGTTTCAATAATTTTACTTCTACTCGCTTGTGAGCTTTAAAAGGGCCATTAGTTACAAATAACATTAAAGCCAAATCACGTTCATTGCAAATATGACGTGTCATTCGAATGTCCTTCTCTTTTTACTCTTGTTTGAAAGGTATTATTGCCTAGTAGATCACTATTGAGTTGTTTCGTGATACGACGTTTCGTTTAAAAGTTATAAGCAAAAATGTGAAAACTACGTGACACGGGTTTCTCCGGAACTACATGACCGATTTCAACGATCTTAGTATCAAATGAAAGCTCTTGTTAAAACTAAATTGTTCGGATTTTTTTTATTGAAAATAAACAATTAATTTAAAAGTTATGCTTAAAAAACTTGTTTTGACAAGGTAATAATTATCGCCTGTTTCTCAGAGATGGCCAAACCGATTTACGCGCTATTAGTTTCATTTGGCAGGTAATATAGCCGGATAGATCACTATTGAATGGTTTTCTGATTGGACGTTTAATTTAAAAGTTATGAGCAATCGAATACACCACACCAAAATTAACAATAATTTATAATGATTTTAACCAAGATAATTTACCTAATTTCAATTTTTTTAATATCAAACGAGAGGTTTTCACACTACGAATATATATGCAAAATTACATAAGAATTGGTTTTACCGGTCAAAAGATATTAACCCTCGAACACTCGCGCCAACTTTTATAACACGGTTACTTGCGCGCACAATAGCCCAAAACCAAAGAAAACGTGCGCACTAGAGTTTTGACTAGGAAAACTTGGTTTTAAGTTTATCGAACCTTCGGAAGAGTTTCTTAAAATTGAAAGCTCTATCGTCTGGTAGAATTTGAATTTTGATTAATCCCCCCAAAAGAGAAATAAAAAAATTATTTTCCTTCAGTTTCAATACAACACATTGATGTGTTCTGCAAAGTTATAGAGCATATTATTACAAGAAATTTTGCCGAATACAATAACTTTCTATCTCTGCAGTGTAGATAGAAAAATCTTATTTATTGTATATGAATTTGTAAAATCAATTTTGTAATTGTTGTATGACTTTTTCATGTAGTACAAAATTGTACAAATAGTAAAAATACACAACTGTGCTGAAAATACTTTGCTGGAACTTTGATTATAAAAAATACCCTAATTTTGACTCCGAATTACTCGACTACCAGCAGACGGATACATTGTAAACATTTTACATTTGCTGATAGTTTCGCTGCATACAGACACCATTTTTCCATATGAACAAAAGAGAAAATTCCAGTTACGGCCAAATTCGGGTACACCTCACATACTGATTGCTTCGTTTCTGTGATGGCGGTTTATGCTGATCTATTTTCCCAACAATTTAAATTATTAATGCGTTGAATAATTATGACATTTTGCTCATAATAAGTTTATTGAAAAATATACGTTAGGTAAACAACGATTTGTAACCTTATAACAATATGGGATTGGAAAACCTACACGTCTTGTACAAAATACAACAGCGTGAGTAACCGCAGGTTAATAAAAATTGATGAAAATTATTCAAGAAAACTCTATTGATTTCTATGGCATTACATTCTCTCTATAGAATGGCATTACAGGAAATTATGTATAGTTCAAAAACCAATAAACTAGACCTTTACTAGGCAATGTTAAACAATAGGATTTCCTCTTACAACTTTCTTTTATTTGCACTTACTCAGATTAATAACAACTTACTTATCCTTACTTAGCAATTTCATGAAAAAACGTTCTATCAAAATTTAAAAGTGTTACTATTTTGTTCAAATTTTGTAAACTTATTCAATTTTCAAAAATTTTATGTAAACCAACGCACTGGGCAACGTTAAACAATAGATGAATTATAACAAAGGTTCCTTTCACCACTAGGTGGATTAAATCGGGTTTTTCTTCTACCGATACCGGTATCCATTGTGCCCCGTACACGTGCTCCAGCAGACATCGGACGACATCAGCTGGCAGTGGTATTGTTCGTGCGGCGCTTAGACTGGATCATCTATTCACCTACCAACCGGTTTGGATTGTGTACGGTGAAGTATTGTGATCTTCGTATTTCGTCGCTAAATTGGATCGGTACGGTTTTTGCGGCAATCTGTTAAGCTGGCTAGAATCTTACTTAACTGGACGAACCCTGAGCGTAAAAATTGGTGACGAGATCTCCGATTCGTTCCCCGTTACTTCCGGGATTGCGCAAGGTAGTCATCTGGGTCCACTAGTGTTCGTTCTGTATTTCAACGACATAATCTGCTCAATAAAATGTCCAAGACTCGCCTTTGCGGATGATTTGAAGCTTTTCAATAGGATCCATAGCACTACCGATGCGCTATTTCTTCAAGAACAACTTGATATGTTTGCTAACTGGTGCGAAGTGAATCGTATGCTGCTCAACCCAGTTAAGTGCTCTATGATTACGTTTACGAGGAAAAATCAGCCGTTACGTTTCGATTATAATATCAACGGAATTCCAGTTCAACGAGTCGACCATGTAAAAGATCTCGGTGTGCTATTGGATGTTAAATTAACCTTCAAACAGCATATATCGCTCATTGTTGCCAAAGCCTCTAGGCAGTTAGGCTTAATTATGCGAATGACTCGTGACTTCCGCAGTATCGAGTGCTTAGTAACGCTTTACGGGTCGCTTGTTCGGTCTTCATTAGAATATTGCTCTGCTGTATGGATTCCGCACTACAACAATGCCATTCAACGCATCGAAAGCATCCAGCGCCGATTCGTACGCTACGCGCTTCGAATGCTGCCTTGGAGACAGCCCACGAGGAATACACGATACGAGGATCGCTGCCAGCTCATCCGATTAGACACCCTCGAATTGCGCCGAGAAACAGCGCGCGCCATGGTAGTTTCCGATACCCTGACTTCCAACATCGATTGCCCCGACATTCTTCGCCAGATCAATCTGAATGCACCATTAAGAGTGTTGCGAAGGATTCTTCTGCTTAACCTGCCTTTTCGTCGCACCAACTAGTGCTAATGGCGCCATCACTGGTCTGCAACGTGCATTCAATCGTGTTTCAACAGCGTTTGACTTTCATCTGTCTAAGCAAGTGTTACGTTCTAAATTTGTCTCAATGTTTCGATGTTTGCTGTATTAGGTATTAAGAGCCATTAGGGCATTGTTGCCTGTTGGTAAAGTTATAAATAAATAAATTTATTTAAATTTTTATTATTATTATTATTTTTTTTTTAATTGATAATTTGGCTCTTGATTATAAACCGTCCAATTGATAACCCACCCACATTCGAGTTTATAAAGTTGTTGAGCGGCTGAGCTTATTGCTCCCGCTAAAATGGAAAACCCTAACGATGCGATGTTTGTCGACGTCGAAACTGATGAGGAGGAAATAGATGAGCTAGATATCACCCCGCCTAGTTCACCTCTTTTGGATTTAACCCCTAGCCCTTCAGTCTCGTCTGGTCCCTCACCCCCGTCCAGCCCGCCAGCCCCGGACCAACAGGTTACTCAACGGATTATGGCTTATCCGGATGACTCGAAGGGGTCGTTTATTGTCTTTTTCCGGCCCAAAATGAAACCTTTGAATATTATACAAATTGGTAAAGACCTGGCACAACAGTTTTCGGACGTAACCGAGATTACAAAGGTGAGACCGAATAAACTTTGCCGTGCCGTGAAAAGCTTGAAGCAAGCAAACGCAATTGCTAGCTGTGAGCTTTTTACGAGAGAGTATCGCGTGTACATCCCTGCCAAGGATGTGGAGATTGACGGTGTAATTACCGATGGGAACCTCACCGTCGAATACATTTTGGAGCATGGCGTTGGCTGTTTCAAGAACCCCATGCTGCAAAAGGTCAAGGTGCTAGACTGCAAGCAATTGCATTCAGCATCAATCGAAAATGGGAAGAAAATATTCTACCCTTCGGAATCCTTTCGGGTATCTTCCGCCGGATCTGCATTGCCAAACTACATCCTTCTAGATAGGGATCGTCTGCCTATACGCCTGTTCTTACTGCGGGTCATGAACTGCCTGAACTGCAAGCAGTTGGGTCATACAGCCACCTATTGTTGCAACAAGGCACGCTGTAGCAAATGTGGCGACAATCATGCGGAGAACGCTTGCAGTGATAACACTGAGAAGTGTCTTTACTGCGAGGGAACCCCGCATGATCTGGCGGCATGTCCCACGTACAAACAGCGCGAGGAAAAAATTAAGCGCTCCCTTAGGGAACGCTCCAAGCGCTCGTTTGCAGAAATACTCAAGAGAGCCGAGCCATTGACCAACGAAAATATCTATACCTTTTTGCCAACCGATGAGGGTACTTCTGACGAACCGCTCGAAGGATATTCTTATGCTATGCAAGAAAGCTCTGGGAAGAGAAAAACGATTTATTCTCCTCTACTTACTCGTAAATCTTAAGTCCTTAAGATATCCTCGAACGGAACGGAAAATTCATCAAACTCTAAGAAAAGCGGTGAAAAAATCCGAAGCAGGTACCTCCAGGGTTACAAAAATTGAAATCAAACCAGGAGTACCCACCGCTTTCTGGTGCACCAAAAACCCCTGGCGCATCCAATGTACATTCAGAGATCAAATCGGGAAAGGGATTTTTGAAGTTCTCTGACATTGTGGACTGGATATTTGAAACTTTTAACATCTCGGATCCACTCAAAAGCTTTCTACTTGCCTTTCTTCCCACAGTTAAAACATTTTGAAGCAACTAACAGCACAATGGCCCCTCTTTTCAGCTATCGTATCCTTCGATGATTAATACATCGAACAATGCTGATAACTCTGTCGCTGTTTTGCAGTGGAACTGCAGAAGTATCATCCCCAAATTCGACCTTTTCAAGCAACTAATAAATATTTCTAACTGTGACGTATTCGCGCTCTGTGAAACTTTTCTCAATTCAAGTAACGATCTCAACTTCCACGATTTTAACGTCATCCGACGAGATCGATGATCACATGGTGGAGGAGTACTACTAGGGATCAAGAAGTGCTATTCTTTCTTTCGAGTAGACCTCCCCTCGTTCTCGAATATTGAAGTCGTCGCCATTCATGCTAGAATAAAAAGAAAAGACCTTAGCATCGCTTCGATATATATCCCTCCATCGGTACGGATTGAGCAGAAGCAACTTTCTGATATTGCAGAATTGCTTACCGCACCTTTGCTAATTTTGGGAGATTTTAATTCCCATTGCACTCAATGGGGGTCGCTATACGACGACAATCGATCCTCCCTGATTAATAACCTGATTGACGACTTCGATATGGCACTTCTAAACACCGGGGAAGCGACACGTATACCTAATCCTCCAGCCCGCGCAAGCGTACTGGATCTATCTCTCTGTTCGACATCACTAACGTTAGATTGCAAGTGGAAGGTAATCAATGATCCCCACGGTAGTGATCATCTGCCAATCCTTATATCAATTACTAATGGCTACCCGCCCGTGAATTCAATCAATGTTACATATGATCTCATACGCAATATCGATTGGAAACGCTACGCGACTGTAATCTCAGAAAACATCGAATCACGCGACGAGCTTCCTCCGGAGGAAGAATACGACTTTATTACTGGTTTGATCCTCGACGCCGCGACTCAAGCTCAGACGAGACCGATACCCGGGAAAACGTTCAATCGGCGGTCTTCCACCATTTGGTGGGACAAAGAGTGCTCGGAACTGTACGCGCAAAAGTCTTTGGCGTATAAGGACTTTCGAAAACACGGTTCGATAGATCTACTCAGGAAGTACGAGGTACTTGAGAGACAGATGAAGCTTGATGAAAGCGAAAAACCTGATTTAATCCACCTAGTGGTGAAAGGAACCTTTATTATACAGTCTTACTTGCAATTTGAGATAGAAATCGACACGTTTGGTTTACATGAAATTTTTGGAAATTGAATAAGTTTACAAAATTTGAACCAGATAGAAGCACAGAAGCACTTATAAATTTTGATAGTTTCTTTTCTCATGAAATTGCTGTGTAAGTTGTTACTAATGAGGGTAAGTGCAAGTAAAAGTAAGTTGTAAGATGAAATATTATTCTTTAACGTATACATTGCGTAGTAAAGGTCTAGTTAATAGATTTTTGAACCATGCATAATTTCCTGTAACGCCATTCTATTTGATTCACAACAATAAAGTTTTCTTGAATAAATTTCATCAATTTTTATGAACCTTCGGTTACTCACGTTGTTGTATTTTGTACACCATATGTAGGTTTTTGAATGCCATATTGTTATATAGTTACAAATCGTATGTTACGTATATACTAAGCAAAATATCAGAATTATTCAATGCATTAATACTTTAAATTGTTAGCAAAATAGATTAGCAAAATTCGACATCACAGAAACGAAGCAAGTAGCAAGTGAGGTGTACCGCAATTGGCCCCAACTGGAATTTTCTTTCGTTTCTTCATATGGAAAAATGGTGTCTGTGTGCAGCAAAACTACCAGCAAATGTAAAATGTTTAAAATGTATCCATCTGTTGGTAGTCGAGTAATTCGGGGTCAAAATCAGGGTATTTTTTATAATCAAAGTTCTACAGTTCGTAAACAAGCAAACATAGAGGTATACTATATTCAGCAAAGTTGTGTATTTTTATTATTTATACAACTTTGTAATACCTGAAAAAGTCATACAACAATTACAAAAAGAGCTAAAATAGAAAAACTGATTTTTCAAACTCATATACAATAAATAAGATCTCTTCGTTAAAGAGATAGAAGGTTACTGTCTTCAGCAAAATTTCTTATAATAATATGCTCTAAAACTTTGCAGAACACATCAATGTGTTATATTGAAACTGAAGGAAAATAATTTTTTTATTTCACTTTTAGGGGGATTAATCAAAATTCAAATTCTACCAGACGATAGAGCTTTCAATTTTAAGAAACTCTTCTAAAGGTTCGATAAACTTAAAACCAAGTTTTCCTAGTCAAAACTCTAGTGCGCACTTTTTCTTTGGGTTTGGGTGCGCGCGAGTAACTGTGTTGCAAAAGTTGGCGCGAGTGTTCGAGGGTTAATATCTTTTGACCGGTAAAACCAATTGTTATGAAATTTTGCATATATATTCGTAGTGTGAAAACCTCTCGTTTGATATTAAAATAATTGAAATTAGGTTATTTTTCTTGGTTAAAATCATTATAAATTAATGTTAATTTTGGTGTGGTGTATTGAATTACTCATAACTTTCAAATTAAAGATCCAATCAAAAAACCATTCAATAGTGATCTATCCGGCTATATTACCTGCCAAATGAAACTAATAGCACGTAAATCGGTTTGGCCATCTCTGAGAAACAGGCGATCATTTGAACCTTGTCAAAACTGGTTTTTTAAGCATAACTTTTAAAACTTGTTTGTTTTCAATAAAAATTGGCGTGAAGTTTAGCAATAGTGAGAGCTTTCATTTGCTACTAAGATCGATGAAATCGGTTATGTGGTCCCGGAGAAAACTGTGTCACGTAATTTTCACATTTTTGCTTATAACTTTTAAACTAAAAGTCAGACCACGAAACCATTTAATAGTGATATACTAGGTAAAAATACCTTTCAAATAAAAGTTATAGCAGACGAATCGGTTCAACCATCTCCGAGAAATAGGCGATTGAAAATTGAAGCGCACACACATACACACATACACACACACAGACATAGCTCATTCGTCGAACCTGATCGATTGGTATATGTGACACGGCCCTCCGGGCCTCAGATCGACTTCGTGTTTTTCGACCAATTCCTAAACCTTTGTTATATATTATAACAAAGGTAAAAACGCGGATATTGGCGCCGGTTCGTGAACGGATTGTCGAGAGAAACAGCGATGAGCACTCTTTGGAGCACCGCTAGACGCATGCGGAACCGTAACGTTACGAATGAAAGTGCGGAGTACTCCAATCGATGGATTCTCGACTTTGCCAAGAAGGTCTGTCCGGACTCTGTCCCGGCTCAGAGATCCTTTCGCGACGCGTCCCCTTCGACTGCAAATGAACCCCCGTTTACAATGGTAGAATTTTCTATAGCTCTCCTCTCTTGCAACAATACTGCTCCAGGGTTAGACAGAATCAAATTCAACTTGTTGAAGAATTTGCCTGACCCTGCCAAAAGACGCTTGTTGAACCTATTCAACAAAGTTCCTTGAGCTGAATATTGTTCCGCAGGACTGGAGACAAGTGAAAGTCATCGCCATTCAGAAATCCGGGAAACCAGCCTCCGATCATAATTCTTATAGGCCGATTACGATGCTTTCCTGTATCCGAATATTAATGGAGAAAATGATCCTTCTTCGCCTAGATAAATGGGTCGAAGAGAATGGCTTACTTTCAGATACCCAATTTGGCTGCCGCAGGGGCAAAGGAACAAACGATTGCTTAGCGTTGCTGTCTACTGAGATTCAACTTGCCTACGCTCAGAAGAAGCAAATGCCATCCGTATTTTTGGACATTAAAGGGGCTTTGATTCTGTCTCCGTAGAAGTTTTGACCGAAAAACTTCACTTGCAGGGACTTTATTGAATATATTACGAATATTGAATAATTTTTTGCTCAATTTGTTGTCGGAAAAACGCATGAGTTTTACACATGATGATTTGACAACATTTCGAATTAGCTACATGGGTTTGTCCCAGGGCTCCTGTCTAAGTCCACTTCTATATAACTTTTATGTTAACGACATAGATCGACGACCAGGAGACCAGGCTGACGGCAGAGGTGTTCCATACAAAAGTGCTCGGCGAGGAAAAAACTGTCAATCTACAGCGTGAGTGGGCAACTTCAATACTGCATATGATGGTCTGATCCCAAAGTTTCGCCAATTTCAAACAAAATACAACACAACCCAAGGGAACTCAAACCTGCAGAACACTAACTGACGAAACTACATAATTAGTATGAAACACTCGTAGGATTAAGACGTGTGCTCTTGTAAGTGCAAGGTTGTATGTAAAAAATGTATCCAACTAGAGTTTTTGTTAAGTAAAAAATGTATCCAACTAGAGTTTTTGTTAAGAAAAAGTTCAAATGTTAATGTTAAATGTTTCTTGTTAAATCTAAATTTTGTGTTACTAATACTTGACGACTTGTAATTTCTGTAATTCTACCTCTAAATAGGCGTCCGAAGATGGCTGAATGAAATATAGTAGGCTGAAACGCGTAACGCAGAAAATCTAAAACTGTTTCATTCCTCACCGAAAAAAATCAACCAAACCTAAACACAGACATAGATAGTTGTCTCGAAGAGTCATGCACGTTAAAGCAACTTGCAGATGATAGCGTTGTTTCCATTACAGGATCCACGACTAACGATTTGCAGGGACCTTTGTAAGATACTTTGGACAATTTGTCCAGTTGGGCGTTAAAGCTGAGTATCGAATTCTCTCCGGAAAAGTCAGAGTTGGTCGTTTTTTTTAGGAAGCATGATCCAGCACAACTTCAGCTCCTACTTATGGGTAAAACGATCGCTCAGGTACTGGTTTACAAATATCTCGGTATCTGGTTCGATTCCAAGTGCACTTGGGCATGCCACCTTAGGTATCTGATTCAAAAATGCCAACAGAGGATAAACTTTCTTCGTACAATTACCGGAACTTGGTGGGGAGCTCACCCAGGGGACCTTACAAGGTTATACCAAACAACGATATTGTCTGTTCTTGAATATGGATGTTTTTGCTTCCGGTCCGCCGCTAACACGTATATTATCAAATTAGAAAGAATACAATATCGTTGTCTGCGTATTGCCTTAGGCTGCATGCAATCGACCCATACGATGAGTCTTGAAGTGTTGCCGGGGATTCTACCATTGAAGAATCGCTTTTAGGAATTGTCCTATCGTTTACTCATTCGATGTGAGATTATGAACCCATTAGTAATTGATAATTTTGAAAGGCTGGTCGCAGTTCAATTTCAGTCTAGATTTATGATATTATATTTTGACTACATGGCTCAAGATATCAACCTTTCTCAGTATGTCCCCATAGGTGTCGCATCACTAGATACTTCTAAATCTGCTATATTCTTCGACACCACCATGAAAGAAGAAACTTTCGGTATCCCGGATCAACTGCGATCGCAAGAGATCCCCAAAATTTTTTCCAATAAATTTAAAAGTGTTAGTTGCGATAAGATGTTCTACACTGACGGATCCTACCTCGACGAGTCCACTGGCTTCAGTGTCTTCAATGAAAATTTTACTGCCTCCTACAAACTCGATGCTCCTGCTTCCGTGTATGTCGCAGAACTTGCTGCAATTCAATACTCCCTTGGGATCATCGAAACCATGCCCACAGACCACTACTTCATCTTCACAGATAGTCTCAGTGCCATTGAGGCTCTGCGATCGATGAAGATGGTAAAGCACTCCCCGTATTTCCTGGGGAAAATACAGGAGCTATTGAGTGCTTTAACTGATAAAAATTTTAAGGTTACCTTAGCCTGGGTCCCTTCTCATTGCTCCATACCGGGTAATGAGATGGCTGATTCTTTAGCTAAGGTGGGTGCGATTGATGGTATTATTTACGATAGACCAATTGCTTATAACAAATTTTATAGTACGTTGCGTCAGAGGTCGCTCACTAGTTGGCAAAAATCATGGAATATAGATGAGTTGGGACGATGGCTACATTCCATCATTCCTAAGGTATCGACGAAAGCATGGTTCAAGGGATTGAATGTGAGTAGAGATTTCATTCGCGTGATGTCTAGACTTATGTCCAATCACTACACGTTAAACACGCATCTCTTTCGTATTGGGCTTGCAGATAGTAACCACTGTGTTTGTGGCGATGGCTTCCATGACATCGAGCATGTTGTCTGGTCGTGTTCCGAATTCTGTGATGCTAGGTCTAAGCTAACTGATTCCCTTCGGGCCCGAGGAAGACAACCTAACGTCCCTCTACGAGATATTCTGGGTAGACGAGATCTCCAGTATATGAGCCTCATATACGAGTTCCTGAAAAATGCTGACATAACTATTTAAAAAGCTCTGTTTAATTCTCAGATCACTCGTCCCACACCCCACTGTGATACGTACATGTTATACTGGAGGTGGCAGATATGGCCCGAAAACAGTAAAACGCTACACAGCACTAAAGTACGCCATATACAATACGACTACTAAAGGATACCACACACTATATAATGTACCTGCACCCTCGCAAATGACAATATAATGAAACCCTTAATCCACCCTTCCAAGCCTTCCTATATGTATACAAAATGTAAAAAATCTACTAACCCCAGTAAATCGGGTGTATCGATCATACCTTCTAACATAGATTATAAGCAGTGCTCACTATTATACTATTTTTATAAAAAAGCCTTACGGCTCCGTTAAGTTTTACTACAAAAGAGCCAAATCAAATAAACGAGACATAAAAAAAACCCACATGCCAAATTTGGTTTAATTTCTTTGATTAGTTCTAAATTTATGAGGAAATTTGTATTTGTATTTGTATGGCAGCCCACTTTCTTAGAAGTGGAAGGGGTCTCAGTGCACCATAGAAAAAAATCCTGCCTTATAAAACCCCCACATGCCAAATTTGATTCCATTTGCTTGATTAGTTCTAGAGGTATGAAGAAATTTGTATTTCGTTTATATGGAAGCCCCCCTCTTAGAAGGGAAAGAGGTCTCAGCACACCATAGAAAAAATTCTCACCTCCAAAAATTTGGCCCCTTTTGATTGATTAGTTCTCGAATTATGAAGAAATTTGTATATTATTTGTATGGGAGTCCTCCCCTCCTAATGAGGGAAGGGGTCTCAATTCACCATAGAAACAAATCCTGACCCCAAAAAACACCCACACGCCAAATTTGGTTCCATTTGCTTGATTGGTTCTCGAGTTTTGAGGAAGTTTGTATTTCATTTGTTTGGTAGCCCCCCTCTTAGAAGGGAAAGGGGTCTCAGTACACCATAAAAAAAAATCCTACCTTCTAAAACCCCCACATGCCAAATTTGGTTCCATTTGCTTGATTAATTCTAGAGTTATGAAGAACTTTGTATTTCATTTGTATGGAAGCCCCCTCTCTTAGAAGGGGAAGGGGTCTCAGTATACCATCGAAAAAAATCCTATCTTCTAAAACCCCCACATGTCAAATTTTATTCCATTTGCTTGATTAGTTCTCGAGCTTTGACGAAATTTGTGTTTCATTTGTATGGGAGCCCCCCCTCTTACGCCGTCCATAAAATTGCTCTTTCGCTCCCTTCATAAAATTGCTGGACATTTTATTTTTCCAACGACATATAAATTGTTCAGTTTCGTTCAGTAGTTTAGTAGTTATTAGAATTTGAAATCTTTCATTCCAACGTTATATTTCTATTTTCGTTTTCACAAAGTGCTACCCAGTCCCAGATAGTAAACAAAGACGTAGTCCTACGTCAAAACAATATCAAACTGTGTTATAATGGTATATTTTGTTATTGAATAGATATGGAGATACATTGATAACACATTTTGTTATTGAGTAGATATATAAAACAGAGCTTGTAAGATTAGTTTAATAACTGATTTTGTTATCATATCTTATTTTGGCCTAAAAATGACATTCGATATACGTCATAAAAAAAAATTTATTGATTAAAAAGATTTTAGATTATAAATATTTTATAAAATGATTTTTTTATACCTCATATGCTACTGTATTTGTTATTCAATATCTTAATAATACCGTCATCCGGGGATACTTGCAACACGGGGGTTACTTGCAACACTTTGGCGCATCACACTTTTGACAGCTCTAACGCATTTGTTTGTTAACATAACCATTTGTACCCATGCCATTTTAAAGAAGGGACGTTTACCTATTGTTTAGTTAAGTTTAATCCATTACATCATTGTTTTGCTTGTTTCTATACGATTGGAAAGTAATACCACTTTCAGAGTAGGAAAAATGGATGTGCAAAGTTGCGTCAGTTCATTGACATGGAATTATTTTTTATTGTTTGGTTCCTGTACACAATAAGTGCATCATATTAGCTAACAAATAGCAACTTTGAGCTTTGTTTATATTTTGAACTTGGAGAAGAAACGATGAATTCGTGTTGTTACTTCCAATATGGCGCGGCTAGCAGCACCTCTAAAAATGAAAATTATCGTAATATACAGTATATACAAAGTAAGTTTGCATCTGTACGATGTTATTTCGTCTACCACCATCTCCAGAAAAATTAAAATTGTGAAAAATTTCACGTGCCTTGAAACGGCAATTTGGAGTTCGCCGACATGCTGCATTTTCACCGAATATCTTTGAAAAAGCGATAGACGAAATTGGGAAACAAAAAACGCCTCCAGTATCTCTTGTTTTACTACAAATACATTCAAAATATCTCAAAATAGTCATTCGCGGTTTGAAATCTGATATAAAATCATAAGAAACGCAAAATCAGAAAAGTGTTGCAAGTAACCCCGTTTACTGGGTAACTTGCAACACCCCTATTTTCGGACCATTCTACAGATTCATTTAGTTTATATTTTTTCTCATAATCATAAATCAAAAGTACTCACCACTATACAAGTTTTGGCTACTTACACTTGGACCTAAACGGTATACTTCAAAAGTTATACTAAGTCTAAGTTCAAAAGTGTTGCAAGTATCCCCGGATGACGGTACTAAAATATGTTATTCTAAACTCTGAATCTCAGGAGTGAAATACCACTAGCAATGCATTATATTGCACAAATAACTAGCACAATTGAATAATAAAACTATACAAATTTGTACGAAATTGTTACTTTTATTTAAATAGGTATATACTAAAATATCCAGAACATGAAAATTTATTATGTTGATTATATGTTGAAAATGCATCTTTTTCATCAAAATACATTATTTAGTCATGAAAATGTCCGGAAGTTTTAGGTAGACGTGTTTAAACATACTTTCACTAACAATTCAGATAGAATTACGCATGCCCCAGATATTTAAGCCATATCTCCCAAACTACCAATATTGTTTTTTCCAGTTAAGCGATTCTTATGTAGAATTTTCTGGCGAACATTTTAAGCATATTGAGTTGAAAATAAAATTGGGGGTGTCTTGAGATATTCGCATTTTTCGTTTTAAATTGCAAAAAAATGTATGATGTTGTCAAATTATATAAAAACTGATAACATCATTCGATTGCGCGGCCAAACCCGCATAGAAAAAGTATATTGGCATGTCTTCACATCAAACTGTTTCAGAGATATTTAAGCCCGAAAAATGACGTTTTTTGAAAATCTGTAAAAAAAGGAAGTACCCCCACTGCTAGGGGGATTGATCAAACGGCGCAAAACTTTGGGAAATTGGTTGTGGGGTCGGAATGAACAATTTGCCAACTTTGGATAAAATCGCTGATGGTCGAATCTTAACCTTGTGTAACATTTGAAATGGAATGACCCATATGTTATTCTAAATTCTGAATACAGTCTTGTTACTGCTTTGTTATTCAAATAACACAAGTAGTTATTCTTTTGGCCTTAGATGAGTAAACTTTTGATATTATTTTTTGTTATTTTACCAACTATGTCAGCCAAAACAAGACCAAATTTGGAAATGAGTTATTCGACTTCCAATATCACATTTTGATATTATTTTGCTCTTCGCTCCTGCTCGGGAGGTTTCACTTCAAGATTTAGATGCAAGAAAGTATCCCGAAAGTATTAGATTATGATGATTATTATGATTCAAACTTCGAACACCCACGAATAATATCCGGTTGTTCCAGGTTTTCCTTCGGGAAAACTAATTGTCTGCATTGATAAAGCTGTATAAAGTAAACTTCCTTTAGATGTGGTTCATGGAGTTCGTAAATATTGGCAATTGACTGCAGAAATAAGGATTGAAACTAATTATTGTGTGAAAAATTTAAATCATATTGTTAGGTGGATTTAAAAGGACAGTGTTCAGAAAAAGGATGTAATTTCACTTATTTAAGTTGAATGACACTAAAAACATTAATACTTTTCAAAGTAATACAAGTATTCGATGTCTGAGACTTAAATATTCGAGCTTTGAATGTCGACCATGAAAGTATTCGAAGTTTGAATCAAAACCGAACAGCAGTTTTTAGTGTTTTTCATTATAAAATAACATTTTATCCTAATTTTTAAAATTTTCCCATGAAAATAAATAAATTGTCATGCTATTGGACCATTCATGGGGGTAGAATAAAGATGTTTTCGAACATTTTACTTTGAAGAAAGTTTTAGCATGGCTTAAGTGTTCGAAGTTTGAATCGGAACGGCACATTGTGAATATCCTGAACGTAAGTAACAAATCAAAATGAAAATGAAATTGTTTTGAAAAGGATGATTTGATTGTGCAACAAGCATTTCTGAAATCCTTTTCTTATCCACCTGGAAATGTTATTAAACTTTTCTCATACTGATAATTGCGGTACAAGTTATTCGTCTACGATACAGGACGGACTTTTTTCTCTATTTCTCTATACGGTGGCATAATTGAGGCAAAGTGTCAGAGATGTTCACAATAGTTTTGCTGCTAGGTAACTGAAAAAAGCATTCTTCTTTACCTTTTCTTCGTTACGTACCATGTTGAATAGAACAATTGGAAATTATCCTAATTTGCAAATATACTCCAGCAAACCTGGTTTGATGGGCAGCGAGAATGCCAAGCAAAGGATGAAGAATCTGGCTAGGCATTGGAACAATATTTTGGTACATTGTTGAATGGTCAGCATGATAGAGCGATCCACAGAAATAGGATAACGATTGAAGATGATGGACACGCTGTGGATCCACCAACTTTGGACGAGGTTAGAAAAGCAGCGGGAGAGCTGAAAAACGACAAATCAGCTGTTTCTCAGACTGATGCCGTTGCAGGAAACCTTTGCTGACGAATACCTGTGCGGTATTCGAGAGGGACGCTCCACGACGGACCAAATGTTCGGGCTCGTTTGTGACGTTAGATGGTTTGAAGCACGATGACGAACTATGGAATTTGCTGTTCAACATTGTATTGGAAGGTGCTATTCGAAGGACAGGCGTGTAGAGAAGCGGTACCATCATCACGAAATCTCATATGCTTCTAGCGTTTGCGACGACATCGGTATCGTCGGTGTTAACCGTAAAACTTTGAAAACAACGAACATGCGTATTAGGAAGTTGCGCGGATAGGGCATTTCATAAATTGTAGTAAAACAAAATATATGGTGCCCCGTGAGGGTTGTAACAGCGGTGGGTTTGAAGTGGTCGACGAATTGGTATGTTAGCGACATCGATGTGAGTCGTTAAGTAAAAAGGCTGCCAACAGGTCCTACGGGTTACGTAACCAGCTGAGCCTAAGACGCTAGTTCTCCCGGTGGTACCCTATGGCCACGAAGCGTGAAAATTGAAAGAGAGCGACCGAAAAGCTCTTGGTGTTTTTGAGCGAAAGATCCTGCGATCATTTCTTGGCGGCATACTAGACGAAAGAGTGTGGCGATGTGGATATTGTGAAGCGGCTAAACCACGGCAGGCTACAATAGGCGAGTTGGATGAGCGATGTTGGCGTAGCTGCTAGAGCAGCGGGTATTAGGGACGATAGGAGAGCGGCAGCCCAAGACCGAGAAAAGTGGAGACGTGTCTAGAATTCGGCATGGATTCGATAAGTGGATTGAAGCCGAAAAAGTCTAGTAAGTTAAGGTTGAAGGAGGTATTATTGGACATAGTTGTAGACGACAGAATTTTAAAAATTAATTCGTGGTCCGGTTGTAAGCAAATGATGGAGTTGCCGCAAATCACTCAGATAAAAATGAAAATCATTTTACTTCCGCCTGGCTCAACCTCGGTTCTGAAACCGTCAGAGATATATATTAATCGGCCATTTAAAGATGTCATACGAAACGTATCTAATAAAATTCGATGGTATCACAATCTTGACAGAGCGAAACAATGTATTGGCAATTCTAAACATGCATTGGTACCAAGGGTTGAGAGTGATATCGGATCGACTTCATTGATGAACATCCATATGAATTTGATACACCAGCGTAAATTTGCTTTTATTTTTCAGGATACGCAACATGCAAAAAACAATCTTGCTCGAACTTTTGCTTTTTAAAATGTTCTCCTTGTGAGCCACACTTTTGCTTCATTGATGCGCTCAAACATCGGGATACAAAGGTGTTCTCAAATGTGAACTCCCTAGTATAAATTGTGCAAACAGCAGTGTAACACAAACTGATTTATTACAAATACAACTCATGCTTTAAGTCACATATTAAAATAACATGAAATTGCATAAAATAATAAATAAACCAATTGATTTCCCCCTGTTTAGCATAACAGTTTCATTCAGAACACCAAACATGCGTACCGCAATTAAGGAGCTAAGGCTCCAGGTAAACGAAAAAGGGATTTTAGAACAGCTTGTTGCATAGTCTAATCATCCTTTTTCAAATCATTTTCATTTTGATCTGTTACGTAAACGTTTTGGATATTCACAATGTACCATGCACCTCCATTGAGTCCCCTGCTCATACAAATTTCAAGTTAAGTTTCTCAAAAAAGTTCCATAGGCTATAGGCAGTGTAGTGAAGTTCTGGATCGACAGGGCTACACTATGGTGTACACTGAAGTCGCTTTTTACGCGGTTTTTTACGCGACTATTTTTACGCGGTTTTCGGAAATACGCGTTTTTTACGCGGTTTTCGGAAATACGCGTTTTTTTACGCGGTTTTCGGAATTTACGCGGATGTGCTCAAAACGTCTATTTTTTCGCGTAGTGTTGAAAGTTTTCCACAAAGTTTTTTTTACGCGAAATTTTGTTTTTTTACGCGGTTTTCGGAATTTCCGCGGTTTTCGGAATTTACGCGGGACGTATCCTGCGCGTAAAAAGCGACTTGAGTGTATATGTCATATGTATTACTTAGATTATAAGACCGACAATGTATGTAAATAATATTAGTGTGTAAGCAGTGATATTTATTATTATATGTAATTATTGTATGTTATGATTGTAATCCAAAGTCAAAAGATGATGGGTTTTTTTACGCCCTCTTGAAGAGGCTTCACCTCAAGGGGGCTTTTCCCCATCCTACCATAAATTCATGGAGACCAGATGGTCAGATGAATCAAATAAATAAATGATAAATGATAAATATGATTAAGTTCTAAGCCTGTGACCGATAGTGATGTTTCCTTATCAGCCAATTCTAAATGGATTTTGACGGCTCATCTAGAGTTCAATTCATAAAATATGCAGCAATTGCATGATTCCCATTGAGGTGAAATTAGTCGTCATCGATTCTGCAAATTTTAGAAGCAGTTTTCTTTGTTTGAAACAAAAATTTTGTTCATGGAAATATGATCGCTCTGTTCAGATTGGCAAAAAGAATGTAGTGAATACATTTTTATAAACAGAACCACGCTTTTGGGCCCTAAAACTGCTTCCGAAATTGGGTTCTCCGACGAAAAGTTGATGACTGCTAATTTGCCGTTAAGCTATTGTTTTTTTTAATCTCAAGAACAACAAAAATTAAAACTTTCAGGACCAGGTTTCCGTATACATTTTTCCATATATTGTCTTCAGAGAAAATGTGTATTTTAACATACTGAATAACTTTGTAGAACACTTGAAAGCAATAAAAAATCGTGTGCAAAGTTTTTGAGTATAATAGATGTTTAAGGGGGCATAGTACTTTTTCAATTCTAAAAAATCGACATTTTTTTTATTCTTTGTATCAAGAGATTAACATTTTTAGCACATGTGTTTGAAGCCGTTTCGATGAATTCCAAAAAACGACTAAGTTACAGTTATTTGTACCGCGCATGTCTGGAACGATTGCACAGCGCATAAAAACTTCAATGCTGTTTTTCTCGGAACTAGGTTTTCAAAGTCGGTACCATAAATACCTCAAGAACGGCTCAAGCAATTCTCATGATCATTCTCATCAACAAAATTATCTAGTGTTTGACCCATCCTTTTTTCGATATTGCAATTTTTGTATTTTTTAGAAAAGTTTAAAGTCAATTTTTTCGACGAAAACCCTTACTTTTATGTTTGAATGTCCGCCATTTTGTTATGCGTTTGAATTTTGAAAAAAGGATGGGTCAAACACGAGATAATTTAGTATACTTTCATGTAGTTTTGGAATTTTTCAATTCGGATAAGCCCCCGAGCGCCAATCCATGGTACCGCAATTCATGTTTTTTTTCGAATGATCATGTCCAAGGAGCCGTAGGAGAGAGGGAAAGAGGTTCCCACATGTAAACAAAATTGTAAATATTAGTCTAAAATACAATGTTTAGAATGCAAAAAACTCGAATCGATTTCCTTTCCGCGTTATCGAGAAAAAAATATTTGAAATAAGGCCAAAAATATGGTGTAAAAAGTACAATGCCCCCTTAAGTGGTCTTTTTTAACACATCATTATATTTCACAACCGGTAAGAGATAGATATTTACTATATTGAGCAAAGTTGCTTATTTTAGTATGTTCTTCAACTTTTTGGAAGATTTTTTTTTAATTACTCAATCACTCTGATAGATGAATTTACGGTCACCCTAATAGTGCAGAAAACTGCAGGGTGGCAACTCGACACGAAAAAATAAAATTCCCTGATTTTTCCAGGTTTTTCCAGGTAGATTTAATAAAATTTCAGGCTTCATATTGCGATATAATATTAACTGGAAAAGCGCTCAATCATATTTGAATTATTTTTCAATCAACGAGGAAGTTAGAAAAATTATCCAATTACCGAAATTTTCTCGTCTAGCTTACTCACTTCCATCTGTGTTTTCACATTACATGCCCTCTTCTAGAGAAGTAGCTACTGTTCCTCTGCTTTCAATACAAGAGACTTTAAAATATTTTTCGACAATCTGAACAGCTAGCCAATTTGTCGCTCCACGCAAATTCTCAAAATGAGAAAAGAAAGTTTTATATTAACCACTTATTTATTTAATGCTACAGTTTTTACCTTACAACAAAGTTACAGTTATACTATAACAAAGATTTAAAAATTGGTTGAAAAATACGAAGTTGATCCGCGGCCCGGAGGGCCGAGTCACATATACCAATCGATAAGGTTCGACGAATTGAGCAATGGCTGTGTGTGTGTATGTGTGTATGTGACGCTTGACTTTAGTCGTCTGTTTCTCGGAGATGGCTGAACCGATTCATTTGCTATTACGCTTATTTGAAAGGTGTTATCACCTTGTAGAACACAACTGAATTTTGCGGTCCGCCATTTTATTTAAAAGTTATAAGCAAAAATGTAAAAATTACGTGACATCCATCTCCGACGTGACATCTCCGGAACCACTCAACCCATTTCAACTATTTTAGTATCAAATGAAGGCTCTTGCTACTGCAAATTTTTTGGGAGAGTTTTATAGCAAACAATCAAGCGGTTCAAAAGTTATGCTTAAAAATGTGCTTTTTCAAGGTGTTTCTCAGAGATGGCCAAACCAATTTATGCGCTATTAGTCTCATTTGGATATTTGCATACAGCCTCATAGATCACTATTGATTTGTTTTTTGATTGGATGTTTAATTTGAAAGTTATGAGCAGTCGTGTACATAATAAAAGTTACAATTATTTATAACGATTGTAACCAGATAATTAATCAGATTTCAATTATTCTAGTATCAAACAGGAGGCCTTAACGCTGTGAACATATCTGCTGAATCTTATTAGAATTGGCCTTACCAGTCAAAAGTTATTTGAAAAACATTGATGAAATTATTTAAGCAAACTTTACTGATATGAACCAAATAGAAAAAAACGCCATCATGTGCTCTAGCGTAAAAATGCTTAATGTTCCAGGTGGTGTGTCTTTGGATAAGTTTATTTTAAAAATCTGGCGCAACTTTTTACACTATTAGGGTGACCGTAAATCTACCTATTAGGGTGATACAAATTTTTGTGTTTTTTTTTTAAATGCGTCCAAAAAAGTACAGTGTCTCCACAAAAGTTATAGAACACAGTAAAATAAGCAACTCTGCTGTACATAGTAACTATCTATCTCTTACTGGTTGCGAAGTGTAACTTTTTTTTTTAAATGCAGCGAAGATTAAAAAGTTGAGATATCGAAAAGCGGTTACGTCACAATTTAGATAAGTAAATTTTACACGTCAAAAAAAATTCACCCAAATCGATCCTTCAAGATACGGCGATACACGCACAGTCGCTGAAAACATATGATTTCGAGGAGAGCGCGTTTAAACTATTGTACAGCACTACACTTCCCTTCAAGTGATCTAACAGTTTTACTGTAAATTCTCAACGAGACCACGTACCGAAAAATACTATGGGCTCAACATTTCTAAAGATAAAAGCCCTCTGAAAATGCAAAACAAACAAGTTTTTCGACTTTCCAGTGAGGGTCCCCCTTAAATATCGATCCTGCCCAAGAACTTTGCACACGATTTTTTGATTGCTTTCAAGTATTCTACAAATCTGTCAGTATATTACATATGCATGCATATGTGTTGATGATAACTACCATTACTGCCTATAAATGCATAACAGTCCCATGTGATTTTCACCACTTTTGAGATGAGCCTGGGAATCATCTTTAAATTGTTCATGCTTTCAATATTTCAAACAGTAATGTTATGTTTGTTTCCAAAATTTTGAAAAAAAAATGAAACTATGTCAGTTACAAGTTACAAATAAACGCATTACAGTCTCAGTAGTGAAAATATAACAACAAACATCTGCTTTTAGAAAATGCCTCGACCGATTTGACTGAATAGCTAACAAATGTAGAGTTTTGTGACCTAGAAGAATTCTATTGAACAGAATTTGGATCGGATGTACGGTTCCGAAGATATTCCGGAACAACAGGTCCGAGAATGTTCCGGATAGGTGATCAGTTTCTGAATTCAGCTAAAGTACAACATATGACATCTTTAAGTAGTCAAAATTGCAAAAGTAGTTCATTTGTCGACATATAAAGTGTCCAGGGTTACATTGGTCACAGCTGGACACATTCTAGGAACGTTCCGAATACATCCAGGAAAACGGACAGTTGCTCATTTAAACCAAACCCCAGAATGTCACCCTGCTATTAACTCAAAATAACAAATTATACAAATAAAAGAAAGACATTTTCTGATTGCCTTAGAATATTATACAAATTTATCAGTATATTACATAAACATACATATGTATTGATGATAACTATCATAGTGTTATCAAAAAGTTGAGCTCCGAAGGCGTGTCGAATTCTAACTCAAATGACAAATGAGATGGTATAACAAAGGTTCCTTTCACCAATTGGTGTATTAAATCGGTTTTTTTTAATGTAGGGGAAATGGCGCCCCCTCGAAGTGGCGCTCCAAGCAGCTGCTTGTTCTGCTTAAGGGAAGCGCCGGCCCTGATTCTGGAATGACGCACGCTATGTCCGATGGAAATTATTATTTAACTTTCGTGCACCTCAGATTTTTCTTCACAGGATGTTAGTATTGGTCAAAACAATTAATTTAGAGAAGGTCTTAAAATATTCTATCTTGGGTTTTTTACAAAATTCAGTTTTCAAGGTTATATAGGGGTCATTTCCTCTCAAGTGATCATATCCGTTGTAATCGACCACATCAAATTTCAACCAAATTTGGTATAATTACTCATTCCGACCCCACATTCAATTTCTCAAAGTTTTGTACGGATTGATCAATCCCCCTAGCAGTGACATGCAATGAAAAATGAGTTTTTTCGAAAATCTAAGAAACGTGGCGAAGCATCACTGCAAGGGGGATTGATCAATCTGTACAAAACTTTGGGAAATTGAATGTGGGGTCGGAATGAGTAATTATATCAAATTTGGTTGAAATTGGAGGTGGTCAATTACAACGGATATGATCACTTGAGAGGAAATGACCCCTATATAACCTTGAAAATTGAATTTTGTAAAAAACCCTAGATAGAATATTTTAAGACCTTCTCTAAATTAATTGTTTTGACCAATACTAACATCCTGTGAAGAAAAATCTGAGGTGCATGGAAGTTAAATAATAATTGCCTTCGGATATAGCGTGTGACGTACACTTTCACGATCAAGTGAAACCCGCATTTCACCATTAGTCAATTTCGTACCTGACGAAGTGATCTCAATTTCTGTTTTAGGTTCGAGCTACATATTCGTTTTCCAGCCACCGATGTTAGTTAAAGTTTAATTCTAAGATAAAGTATAATGGAAAAGTTTTGCATTTGCTCCATGTGCCAACCATCCTGCAAGACTTGTCAAGAACAACTCTCGTATATTTTCCCCATACAGCGGGTCTCAACTCAACCTACCGAAATGGAGAACCCAGCTACTCTATTTCCCTAGGGGGGTTCTCCAATCCCTTTCTCCTGCTGACCGGAAAATTACACTTCGCGGATGAGTTCTTTATTTGTTCTTTTTTTCGCGCAAGTTTACTCGCAAGCCCAAGTGGAGGGTGAAAAATTGATAAGCATAATTGATTTGGCGGAGAGAGTCGCTCGCATTCTCATCTTCTCGCAACACCGAACTCTTTAGCGCCCATTGCGGCTAACTCTAGAACTCGCCGTGATGCTTTTTCTGCAAGGCACGCGGAAATGTTCATGTTTGATTTTCGTTCTCCGAGCCATAAGTCATGCGGAAAAAACTGTTTACTTGAGCTTGTGTTTAATTATAATTTCGCTCCGTACCTTTGACAAACTGGGCCGCGCATTCTACGAAATATTTTCGTTAAATAATACCACCGTTGGCTCTTCTACTTTCTGACTACCGCGGTTTATTTTACTTTATATGGATTAATTATCTTTCATGCCTCCGGGTCCAAGCCAGATCCTAAAAGTCGTAACGTGAATGGTAGGATCGCTACACCCGTATTTCGCTTACAACTTGTAACCTTCATAGTGGAATTTCTCTTACATTTTTCTCGATTATTCGTGAATTTTACTAAGACACTCGATTTATAATTATTCTTTAAAACGTTATTTCGCAGAGACGTCTTTGATGAGGTTTTGGGCTCTGTTCTGCGAAGAGAGTTATGTGAAAAGCCAAATTTTGCTGAGCTGCCACTCGCATTTACTTCGATGTTCTGCGAATCGAGTCACATGTCTCAAAAGGGCTATTCTAAAACTCTAATATCATTCGACTTGACTAACGCCGAACGAAACACGAGTGGCATATTAGATTTGCTATAGCTTTGCAAATTACGGATCCAATCTATCCCTTGAGCGTCGTACTTCTTTGTCGATTTCGAAGTGTGCTTGGCTACTCTATGAATCAAGCATTGCGATTGTTTGAAAAATTTCCTGATTATTCCAGGGTTTTCCAGGTCATTTCGAATTCCTTCATAATTCCAGGTCTTCCAGGTTTTTCCAGGTAGTTGCCACCCTGAGTGTGTACGCTTGAGATGGCATGACCCATATTGATGTGCTCTTACGAAAAAAAAATTGTTCCGATTTTGTTCAAACTCGCTCTACTTTATACTTTTTCAAAATAATTAAACCCTTAATATCTTATTTGGCCCCTGGGGTGGTCCTTTCTGAATTAGGCGCCAAATAACAAATTGCGAGTCTAATTATTTTCAAAAAGTAAAAGTACAGCGAGTTTGAAGAAAATCGGTCCGATTTTTTTTTTCGAAAGTACTGTTGTACTGTTGTCCGAACGTTGTTGTATATTCATATTCGTCTTTAGGGTGAGAATCAAAAATAAAATTTTTCTGTTAACATTAAAAAAGCACAAAATTATGCATACAAAACAATGATTTTTGCCTTTCTACTAGGGTAAACGTACCAGTAGTAGTGGTAGTACCACTAGTGGTGGAAACTTGAATTATTCCATTATTGTTGCAGATTTTGATACAAGTTTGATAAGTATCGAACTACCAGTCACAGTATTATTTGATAAGTATCAAACTTGTACCAAAATCTGCAAAAATAATGGAATAATTTGAGTTTCCACCACTACTTGGGATTTTTGCTTCTTGACCCAAAACGAACAATCTGGCCGAGTTTGGTGAAAATCCGAGAAGGTCGATTACAAGTTTGTACTTTTTCTCGGTCACTTGGCGTGGAATGACTATATGTATATGTGTGTATGTGATGACAATTTGTCATTTTGAAATTTGCAATGAAATTCAAGAAAAGTGAGAAACATGTCAATTGTCTGAAGTTTTTGAAGCCTCTTAGTGGAATGTGGAATACGAACTCTGAAATTAAAGAAAAGAAAAAACTTTCCGACTAAATTCCACTATTTAATATTTATTCGCGACAGATACGTATACGCTTCGAAATAAGACACTGATGAAGCCTACACGTTGTAGGCGAAATACGTAGGTACATATCTGTTGCAAATAAATATTCAATACAGTAGGATTTCGAATTTGGCAGCAAATGCGTGTCACCTATGTTGCCAAAATCGAGATCCTTTTTTGATACGACAAAATTGAATGTAAATGCGTTAGAAATTGACTAAATGTTATTAATCAACGATTGCAACCTCTTTATGTTTACAAAATCCGCCAAGAGCTATCCGTGTGGTGCAAGTAAGTTTTTGGCGACCTACGGTAAGACATAGTTCTACGGTAACAAAAATATTATTATTCGAAACATTCTATAACCGCAAAATTTTTCCTGAACACACTTAGGCTGTGAACCATTTCGCGAAATTTTTAACTTTTTGGTTAAAATTTGACAGTTCGATGGTTTTCCGAAAATAACCCTGCTCGGGAGCATGGTTAGTTTTAACCAAGTTCTGAGAGCCAATGAGATATGCACAGGTGAGGAAGAGAGCTTCGACAAGTTTCGCTGATTTTTCGATAGATTTGTTTTACATTGGTATGGATGCTTATCGCATTATAAATTTGTTCAAACAACCCGGATTGAAATGAGATGAATTTTATCTATCAAAAAAAGCAAATGAACATCAAAAATTCCTCCGATTTTAACTCGGACAGAAAAAACAATATTTTCATCCTCACCTTATATGCTCTCATTGAGCAAAAAAAAACTATCAATCCGTCAAATATGAAATGGTTCACATTCTGAACTGATTTTAACCACTCAAGGAGAAATAACCATCGAACTGTCAAATTTTAACCAAAAAGTTAAAAATTTCGCGAAATGGTTCACAGCCTTAGGAGGGCAATATTTTTTCGTTATTCAAAGTAATGCGGAAACTGACTGATATTTAAGCATACTTTTGGAAGTAAAATATTTTGTGTTGCCAAAATCGAACCATCCCAAATTCGAAATCCCACTGTAGTGGGATTTAATCGAAAAGTTTTTTCTTTTCTTTGATTTCAGATGTCAATTGTCATTTTCTTCACTTGCCGTTACTCACAATTGTACAAGAAAAGCAAAAGGCGAAGAAAAGCAGTTGATTTAGGCATGTAGGTATAGTGGTGTATGGGATTAAAAATACTAGTGAGTTGATTTTTCCAAATATTCATGAAAGTACATTCAAAAGAAGCTTAAGTTTTGATTTTCATGCAAAAATAATTATCTGAAGGAGCGTGAGATAAGAAATAGTTCCATTTCTCTTTTTCATATCTCAAGCTCTATTCAGTTATTTTTTCTAATTCAGATATGTTGCAAAATTGAAGCCAAGCAAACTAATAGTAAAATTTTGAGATCAATCATTTTGTTGTAGATATCCTTTTTCTTCAAAAATAATAATTTTTCCGAACTCTTGTTTTTCAAAGATGCTAACTTTTGAACGCATGGTATTAATATCTAAATATCAAAATATCTGCTATGAACACATATTTCATATTGTCAATTCAAAACAAGTTTCGTATGTGGCTCTGAAGCCCGAAAGTTAAGGCCGTCTGTAGACCCGTTAGAGAGTCTGAGTCTGTGTTGTTTAAGAATGTGTGTCTTTTGGTCTGCGCTGCGGTTTATGCCATCTCTGCGTGCAATAATTATATTTTCTTTCCTTGAGTGCGTAAATACATGTAAGCGTCATTTATGTTACTTGATGAACACCTTAATTAGTTTTATAATATTTACGTGATTTTAGAAATTTATAGATTTATGTAAACACAAAAGATAATTTTTGCAGACTTGAATGAATATATGTAGAAAATTAGAAATTAACCCTCTAACGGGTCTACAGACGGCCTTAACTTTCGGGCTTCAGAGCCACATACGAAACTTGTTTTGAATTGACAATATGAAATATTTGTTCATAACAGATTTTTTGATATTGATACCATGCATTCAAAAGTTAGCATCTTTGAAAAACAAGAGTTCAGAAAAATTATTATTATATTTCGCTTTTGAAGAAAAAGGATATCTACAACAAAATGATTGATCTCAATATTTTACTATTGTTTTGCTTGGCTTCAATTTTGCAATATATCTGAATCAGAAAAAAATACTGAATAGAGCATTAGATATGAAAACAAGAAATGGAACTATTTCTTAGCTAGCGCTCCTTCAGATAATTATTTTTGCATGAAAATCAAAACTTCAGCTTCTTTTGAATGTACTTTCATGAAAAGATAGTCATTAGCTTGATCGCATCGTTTTTACAATGTTAGAGGGCTAGGAAAACAAGATGAGGTCGAAAAATAGTGCAAAAGCTGCGCCATGGGAATGAGAATGGGAAATATGATCGATATGATTTCCAGTGCTTGTCATTTTTGATTTATTTATTAAAACATGATTCATGACATAAGACATCTGTCCTTTAAAATGTCACTAACGAAAACAAATCTTACAAAATTTCTACCGTGCAACGTTTACTTCCTATTTTTCATATAACATTTCTAAGCTCTAGTATCTATTGATTGAAAAGAGCATCTATTGATGCGCAGAATTTGTTTGGAATTTGTACAAATTTATTTGGAAAAATCAACTCACTAGTATTTATTGATTCTATACACCACTATACCAACATACATACATACAAACATACATACATACATACATACAAACATACATACATACATACATACATACATACATACATACATACATACATACATACATACATACATACATACGTACATACATACATACATACATACGTACACACATACATCACACACATTGAATACAATCAGCATTTGATTGATATGTTTTGATTTCACACGCTTTAACGGTTTAATATACGGTGCTTAAGTGTTAAAGTTTGAATAACTTTTGAATGAACCGTCCGATTTTAAATAACTCGGTTTCGTGTGATAGATCTCAGCAGTAATTTTCAAATAATAATGAAATGTGTGATGTTTTGCCTTTCTACTATATAAATATATAGTATAAAGGTATAGAAATCACTTGAAAAACCGGAAATGGAAAGAAGGTCCTGCGGGCCGAATGTTATATACCATTCGACTCAGTTTCGAAAACTGAGCATTTTCTGTGTGTGTGTATGTATGTGTGTGTGTGTGTGTGTGTGTGTGTATGTAACGCTTTTAATCTCACTCACTTTTCTCGGAGATGGCTGGACCGATTTTAATGTTCTTAGTGTCAGATGAAAGGTCTAGGTGTCTCATTGGTCGCTATTGAATTTCATTTTGATCGGACTTTTAGTTCAAAAGTTATGTATAAAAATACGAAAAATATGGGACTTCATTATCTCATAGATCCCTTAACCGATTTGAACAAAATTGATTGCATATGAAAGAGGAGCCTTACAAACCCTTAACTTCCAAATTTCATGATGATTGGACTTGTTGTTTGAAAGTTACATAAAGAAATGTGAAAACATAGTATTTAAAACATATTTTTGTAACATTTAAGAATTAATTCAATGAAAAACATCACACATTTTATTATTATTTGAAAATTACTGCTGAGATCTATCAAACGAAACCGAGTTATTTAAAATCGGACGGTTCATTCAAAAGTTATTCAAACTTTAACACTTAAGCACCGTATATTAAACCGTTAAAACGTGTGAAATCAAAACGTATCAATCAAATGTTGATTGTATTCAATGTGTGCGATGTATGTATGTATATATGTATGTATGTATGTATGTATGTATGTATGTATGTATGTATGTATGTATGTATGTATGTATGTATGTATGTATGTATGTATGTATGTATGTATGTATGTATGTATGTATGTATGTATGTATGTATGTATGTATGTATGTATGTATGTATGTATGTATGTATGTATGTATGTATGTATGTATGTATGTATGTATGTATGTATGTATGTATGTATGTATGTATGTATGCATGCATGTATGTATGTATGTATGTATGTATGTATGTATGTATGTATGTATGTATGTATGTATGTATGTATGTATGTATGTATGTATGTATGTATGTATGTATGTATGTGTATGTGATGACAATTTGCAATGAAATTCAAGAAAAGTGAGAAACATGTCAAAACTCAGAAGTTTTTGAAGCCTCTTAGTAGAATACGAACTCTGAAATTAAAGAAAAGAAAAAAACTTTTACCGACTAAATTCCACTATTTAATATTTATTCGCGACAGATACGTATACCCTTTGAAAAAAGACACTGATGAAGCCTGCATGTTGTAGGCGAACTACGTATCTGTCGCAAATAAATATTAAATAGCGGGATTCAATTGCAAAGTTTTTTCTTTTCTTTGATTTTAGATTTCAATTGTCATTTTCTTCACTTGCTGTTACTCACAATTGCACGCAAAGCAAAAAGCGGAGAAAAGCAGTTAATTTAAGTATATAAGTATAGTGTTTTATAGGATCAAAATACTAGTGAGTTGATTTTTCCAAATAAATTTATACAAATTTCATACAAATTTTGCGCATCAATATATGCTCTTTTCAATCCATAGATACTAGAGCTTAGAAATGTTATTTGAAAAATAGGAAGTAAACGTTGCACGGTAGTAACTTTGTACGATTTGTTTTCGTTAGTGATATTTTAAAGGACAGATGTCTTATGTCATGTATCATGTTTTAATAAATAAATCAAAAATGACCAGCACTGGAAATCATATCGATCATATTTCTCATTCTCAAGCATGTTTATGGTGCAGTTTTTGCACTATTTTTCGACCTCATCTTGTTTTCCTAACCCCCTAACATTGTAAAAACGATGCGATCAAGCTAATGACTATCTTTTCATGAAAGTACATTCAAAAGAAGCTCAAGTTTTGATTTTCATGCAAAAATAATTATCTGAAGGAGCGCCATCTAAGAAAAAGTTCAATTTCTCTTCTTCATATCTAATGCTCTATTCAGTTATTTTTTCTATTCAGATATATTGCAAAATTGAAGCCAAGCAAACTAATAGTAAAATTTTGAGATTAATCATTTTGTTGTAGATATCCTTTTTCTACAAAAACGAAGTATAATAATAATTTTTCTGAACTCTTGTTTTTCAAAGACGCTAACTTTTGAACGCATGGTATTAATATCAAAATATCAAAAAAAATCTACCCTTTGGGCTAAAACCACTCAAAAAAAATATCAAAAATATGCTATGAACGCATATTTCATATTGTCAGTTCAAAACATGTTTCGTATGTGGCTCTGAAACCCAAAAGTTAAGGCCGACCGATTATAAAACTAAATAAGGTGTTCATCAAATAACATAAATGACGGTTACAAGTATTTACGCATCCAAGGAAAGAAAATAGAATTATTCTACGCAATACGTTGTGAATTTTACTGGCAAATAAGGATTTTGAGGAATACGGAACGGATATTTAAAAATATAGTCAAGTTAATTATAGATGTTCCTGAGAAATTAAATAATGATTATTGTGGCAGTAGAAAGGCTAGGTCACGCCGCTAGGTGGATTAATTCGGGTTTTTCATTGAATTGATACTTATATGTTACAAAAATATGTTTTAAATACTATATTTTCACATTTCTTTACGTAACTTTCAAACTACAAGTCCAATCGTCAAGAAATTTGGAAGTTAAGGGTTTGCAAGGCTCCCCTTTCATATGCAATCAATTTCGTTCAAATCGGTTAACGGACCTATGAGATAATGAAGTCCCATAATTTTCGTATTTTTATACATAACTTTTGAACTAAAAGTCCGATCAATATGAAATTCAATAGCAACCTATGGGACACCTAGACCTTTCATTTGACACTAAGAACATTAAAATCGGTCCAGCCATCTCCGAGAAAAGTGAGTGAGATTGAAAGCGTTACACACACACACACACACACATATACACACACACACACACACACACACACACACACACACACACACACACACACACACACACACACACACACACACACACACACACACACACACACACACACACACACACACACACACACACACACACACACACACACACACACACACACACACACACACACACACACACACACACACACACACACACACACACACACACACACACATACACACACACATACACATACACACACACACACACACAGAAAATGCTCAGTTTTCGAAACTGAGTCCAATGGTATATGACATTCGGCCCGCAGGACCTTCTTTCCATTTCCGGTTTTCCAAGTGATTTCTATACCTTTATCTATACCTATAAAGAAGGATTTCTGTCTGTCTGTCTGTCTGTCTGTCTGTCTGTCCTGTGTTCTTTATAGAATCAAAAACTACTGAACCAATCGGCTTGAAAGTTTGCATGTAGAGGTTTTTGGGGCCAGGAAAGGTTTTAGTGATGGTTAGAGACCCCTCCCCCCACTAAGAGGGGGGGCTCCCATACAAATGAAACACAAATTTCTGCATAACTCGAGAACTAATCAAGCAAATAGAACCAAATTTGGCATGTGGGTGTTTTCGGTAACAAGAATTTATTCTAGGGTAATTTGAGACCCCTCCCCTCTTTATAAGGGGAATTATAACTCCTCTCCCCTTTAAGAGGGGGGGTTTCCATACAAATTTCCTCATAACTCGAGAACTAATCAAGCAAATGGAACCAAATTTGGCATGTGAAGGTTTTCGAGGGCAAGAAAATTTTCTATGTTGAATTAGGACCCCTCCTCACTTTAAGAGGGGGGGCTCCTGTACAAATGAAATACCAATTTCCTCATAACTCGAGAACTAATCAAGCAAATGGAACCAAATTTGGCATGTGTGTTTTTGAAGACAAAATTTTTTTCTATGATGAATTAGGACCCCTCCCCACTTTAAGAGGGGGGGGGGCTCCTATACAAACGAAATACAAATTTCCTTATAACTCGAGAGCTAATCCAGCAAATGGAACCAAATTTGGCATGTAGGTGTTTTTGGAGGCAAGAATGTTTTCTATGATGAATAAGAACCTCTCCCCACTTTAGGAGGGGGGGCTCCTATACAAATGAAATACAAATTTCCTCATAACTCGAGAACTAATCAAGCAAATAGAACCAAATTTGGCATGTGGGTGTTTTCGGTGACAAGAATTTATTCTATGGTAAATTGAGACCCCTCCCTCTTTATAAGGGGAATTGTAACTCCTCTCCCCTTTAAGAGGGGGGGCTTCCATACAAATTTCCTCATAACTAGAGAACTAATCAAGCAAATGGAACCAACTTTGGCATGTGAAGGATTTCGAGGGCAAGAAAATTTTCTATGGTGAATTAGGACCCCTTCCCACTCTAAGAGGGGGGGCTCCTGTACAAATGAAATACAAATTTCCTCCTAACTCGAGAACTAATCAAGCAAATAGAACAACATTTGGCATGTGGGTGTTTTTTTTGGTGACAAGAATTTATTCTATGGTGAATTGAGACCCCTCCCCTCTTTATAAGAGGAATTATAACTCCTCTCCCCTTTAAGAGGGGGGACTTCCATACAAATTTCCTCATAACTCGAGAACTAATCAAGCAAATGCAACCAAATTTGGCATGTGAAGGTTTTCGAGAGCAAGAAAATTTTCTTTGGTGAATTAGGACCCCTCCCCACTTTAAGAGGAGGGGCTCCTGTACAAATGAAATACAAATTTCCTCATAACTCGAGAACTAATCAAGCGAATTGAACCAAATTTGGCATGTGTGTGTTTTTGGAGACAATTTTTTTTTCAATGATGAATTGGGACCCCTCCCCACTTTAGGAGGGGGGGTCCTATACAAACGAAATACAAATTTCCTTATAATTTGAGTACTAATCAAGCAAATGGAACCAAATTTGGCATGTAGGAGATTTTTGAATCTTGAATTTATTTTATGATAGTTAGAGACCTCTCACCCCTGTGGTAGGGGGATATGGACTCTCATACAAATAAAACAGAATTTTTTGCGAAACTCAAAAACTAATCCAACTCGAGAAATTCGAGACTCTTCCATAAAACATTAATCAATAACAAGACCACAAAAACTATCTATAGTAACACTAGATCATTCAGGACGAGCCGGTCGCGAGTGTTGCCGGTGACCCGCCGTCGGAAGCGCCGCCCACTGGGGGGCTTGCAAAACTCGAGAAGTGACAAAGATCATCCGAGATTCATGATTTATGTACAACACAGGTTAATTTGTGGCAATACGAAGTTTGTCGGGTCAGCTAGTACTATATATTTATATAGTAGAAAGGCAAAATATTTTTATTGTTGCGTCACCTGATCCGTACTAACTTAACATAGACCATATTAGTTGTTCAGTGCAGCGTGTATTTTCTCATTTAAAAGGGTAGAAAATTTGTAAATACAAAACAATTTTTTTGAGTTAATTCCACGTGGAGTGTGGCAAACGGCAGCACCAAGTGCTGTTTGGATGATCACTCACTGGGCGATTTTCACCGAGTGCTGTCGTTCGCCCCCACTCCGGTTTCGCTCGTACGCTGTGTGCATATTAGCTGTAGAGGTGTGTTGCTGAATCGCTCTGTGCGACAAGGCATAATATTGGAACATTGGGCGCATAGTGTGAGCGAATGACAGCCCTGATTGTACGCAATACGTTGTGAATTTTACTGGCAATAAGGATTTTGAGGAATACGGAACGAATATTTAAAAATATAGTCAAGTTAAATAGATGTTCCTGAGAAATTAAATAATGATTATTGTGGCAGTGGAAAGGCTAGGTCACGCCGCTAGGTGGATTAATTCGGGTTTTTTTGTTGATTCGATTATATAGAGCATTCGATTACACTGAAGTCTTTTTTTACACGGTTTGTTTTTTTCGATTACTCAAGAACTGTACAACTGAGGGTCCATTTACAAACTACGTGACGAATGTCGGGCCTCTCCCACATGTATTGAGAAATAAATGAATGGTCCCTAAGTTTCCTTGTTCTTAATAATCGAAGAAACAAACCGTGTAAAAAAAGTACTTGAGTGTATAGAGTAAGGAGGGGTAAAAGTGCGATGAGGGTAAAAGGGCGATTCAATGATTTATCAGTGCGGATTCCAAGTAAATTGACTACATTGGCATGGATGGGTGAGTACTTTGACAGCTTAAATAAATCGTAAACATTTGTTGTTTATGAAGCATAGTTGCTGAGTTATGGGTAAATGTTATTTTTGAACGGTTTTGATGTAATATTTCCCTATACGGCAAATACGATATCAATAGGAGGATAATTTACAAAATATATTTCGCTTTTCCGTAATTTGATCAAACCCCGTCAAACGCCTAGCGGGGCAAAAGTTCGATTTACTGACGGGGTAGAAGTGCGATTCATGGATTGAGAAACTAACTCATTTTACTGACGCACAGTGGGACCATTCTGGAAAAAGGCGGTCAAAAGTCTTTTCTCGCTTTTCCTGACGTTTTCGAGCTTAGGTATCTTAGGAGAAGTTTCATAAAAAAGTATTCTGCATCTAATGACATTTTTATATAATTATATATTAAGGGGATAACAAATTTGAAAAAATTAATTTTTTATAGAAACTAGATAGCATGGTCATGTGTTCGGCAAAGTTGTAGAACTTTGAATTTCATTAAACTTTGCCGAAGATACTATGTATCTGCATCATATGGTTTGCGAGATATAATTGACTTTCTTTCGTGACCCCCTTAAAATCAGTTTTTTAAACTTCTTGTACACAAAACCTCATCTAACAGGTTCGACATGTTCTACAAACTTTTGGATACTATCAAAATACGTAGCTTTCTAGAAGGTGTATATATCATATGTTGCTTTATTTGCTTTGAAAATGGATTTGAAGCATAAATTATACCGTTTTTACAACTATTTTTTTCCGTAAATAGGCAGCTACTGGCAGCTAAAGTTAGCATCGCTTGAACCGCCATAGAATGTAGTATAAGTGTGCCAAAAAATTTTGGCCGGGTCTGGCCGGGCATTTTGGTTATTTCAATTACATATATATATGCTGGTTTTAGTAAGTTATCAGGGTTTTTTTATTCGTACATGTTCATAATAATTTCACAGGACCTCGTCCACGTCTGTTTCGCTATCTGTTGCAGAATTATCTTCGTTCTGGGATTTTTGTAAAAGTTTGTATGCTGCTGGTAACAACCGCATTGATTTTTTTACTGTTGGTTTTCTTAAAGTTGAAATCAATGGATCCGACGTCATTAACAATTTTTTGAAAACATTTTCGTTTGTCAAGCGAAATTTTTATAACAACGTAAAAATATTTTTGTTTCAAAACGAAATTCCATTTCAATCAAAAAAATAACAGTTTTGAATTAAAAGTAAAGCATTTTCAAATTGAGTTTAGCATCGAAATAACAATAAATATCTTCATTTCAATCATACATATCAGTTTGAAACAAAATGAAATTTCTGTTTGTGCGTAAAACAACCATAAATGTGGTTGAAATTACATTTTTATTCTCCGTGATGGAATAGACCAACTGTCGGTGGTTTCTACAGTAAACGGAGGAAGAGGCACAATTTGTGTCTGAAACTAACTCAACCTGTCAAGTGTTGGTAGAGTTCGTAATACGTCGCACGCTTAATAAGGGGGTGGTGAAGTCTTTTGTCCAGCACCACTGTGGTTCAAAGGATCATTATCACCGGCGAGCCAGATGTTCTGGCGGGAGGAGTGGGTTCGAATCCGACTGTAATGCTCCGATTGCAGCTTGGTTCGATCCATGGAATCCCTCAGTTTGGATAAAAGATTGTGGTACACAACTTCTTAAGCATTGCTTCATATGACCCTTCCTTACCCTTTCATCTTCCGCTTTTTTCTCTTCACGCCTGGTCTCATTCTGTTATATTCTATCGACTCTTTGTTTCATTAGTTTCTTCTACCGTTCCCTCCGTAAATTGTAAAATCAACCGTCATAAAAACTTAATTATATACAGTATTAGGAACTATATTACAGATACTTTTTTTAACGAGTAGGGAAATCTGCTATCAGACACCTGAGAAGACAACTCAGGGAGTGATACAGATACTAGAAATGGAAGATCTGCCGAAAACTGTGTGCTCCACAGATGCTGGCCGAATGAAAACAGTGTCTACACGCTGGTGAAACAAAAACAAACGTTTGGTAAAGTTTCAATCTTGTGGAGGTTGCACTACGCCAGCGTTAAATAGGGAAGGTGCAAATTAAGAATATTCCTTACCAAAGCACATCGCAGATTGAAGATATTATGGGTTTGTTAGCTACTGCTGTGCTAATTTCATGGAATTAAACTTCGCACTTTTGCCCCGCGGTATTCGCCCGTTTGTTTCGCTAGTGGGGTGAAAGTGCGAATCGGCACTTGATCAGAAGAAAGAAGAATTTATTTTGTATAACACTATTACTGCATCACTATAAAATATATTTTGTTGTTGTCCTTCTTTATATCTCACGAAAATTGATGACAACTTCATACATCGCACTTATGCCCCGCCCTACTCTATATAGTGAAAAAAATTTGACGACTATATAATCGAGACCGACCTGTATTAACTAAAATTTTCATTCCGATTGCGAACATCGAGTAGGGTATGTCCGATTCTTTGCATTTGGGCTGAAGTTTTACGGTCTTCCAGAAGATGAGAATATCGTTTAATAATATTCCTAACACCTTCGGGAATCATTAACATTTCACACCGAAAGATTTCTTTGACATACTTTACCACGAATTTCAATTTGGTAAAACGTACATGCCGTATTCCGACATAAAAGTCTGTAACTCAAATAATACTGAAAGGCATTTTTCAAGTCAAACTTTGAAAAATATTTCGCCCATATCTCGCCTAATATGTAAGTTTAATGGGCAAATACTTTTGCGGTCATCTTAAGTTGCGTCTTTCCCTACACGATCGTTCTAAATTACAGAGTAATTGAAACGCGGTCGTTCCGATTATACGCAGCGTCTGCTCGGTTGGATTTTTTCATAAATATCCTAACTGTATAAACGTAATATAAATATTTCGTGTTGGCCCAGGATTATGAAGGTTCGTATATGATTCGTAAAATACTTACAAAAAATATTTTCTTAGTGCACGTTTGATGAATGCATCTGCCGTCGATTCGATTGGATCAGACATATCATAAGCGTTTTTCTTTCGAGACGAGCGACGATTTTTGTGCCATCCCCACTGCTCTAAAATCTTTAGTTCACTACCACGACGACGGTTTTTTAAATCTGCATCCATGAGCGATTCTGAAATGATGAATAAAACAGAAATGTAAAATACCAGTTGTGCATATCGGAATGATTGAATAATTGGAAATAAATGTAGTAAGATGTTTGAAAATCCTGAATATACTATACTATAAAACCCCGAAGTAATCCACCTAGCGGCGTGACCTCGCCTTTCTACTGCCACAATAATCACTATTTAATTTCTCAGGAACATCTATAATTAACTTGACTATATTTTTAAATATCCGTTCTGTATTCCTCAAAATCCTTATTTGCCAGTCAAATTCACAAGTATTGCGTACAATAATTATATTTTTTTTCCTTGGGTGCAGAAATACTTGTAAGTGTCATTTATGGTCCTTGATGAACACCCCAAGCAACCAAAAGTTCGGATTTCACTTAAAGAACGAACTCGGAAGTTCATAGTTGGTTCAAATTTAGTTCCACAGGACTTTCTTGCTGAACAACATGATATTACATTTCCAAACCGAGCTTGATTCCTAAGAAAGTACCGTTAATATTTGTACCAACTTGAAAGTTCATCATACTACTTGAAAGTTCAACATGCGATTTGAAAGCTCAAAATACGACTTGAAAGTTCAATATGCGACTTGAAAGTTTAACATGCGATTTGAAAGTTTGAAATTGAAGCGAAACTTCGACGCAAACACTGAAACGGCGTTTTGATTGAATAGTAAAATTTATACTCCGGTATTAAAACAAAAAATGGATTTTGCTAAAACAATAAAAAGAAATGGTTTGTTCTATTATCAACGAAAAAAACTTTTACCCAAATGGTAAATGGAAAACAAAGCTGTAACTCAATCAGGTAATGAAAATTTGCTTGAAGTTTTTTTATAGTTTTATACAAACATTTTTATATGCTGCCTTACAGAAAATCAATCAGCGACCCAGTATTAAAAACCCATAAATGATCTGGTCAAAAGCGAAAACAAGATTTTTTACTTATCCGTTTGTTTCATCTTATCTAAATATTTATTTCAGTAGTAAGAATAGCTTATCTGATACCAAATCGAAGTTTAACTGCAGTGAAATTAAATGTAAATTAGTTGTAATTGAGTGGTCTGATCGTTTCGTATTAGTTGCATTGATTCATACAATGATTAGATAAAATATTTTGTAAAATTCAAATTCAGAGTGTATTTTAAAAGAAAATAAATGTAGTTCAAACAAAACATTCAAGTTTATCAAAAAAATGTGGATAGTAGTTGTTGGAAGGTGTTTGCAGTGGAGCGACTGGTGATGCCATTTTCACAGATTTTTTCACACGCATGAATTTGGGACCCTATCATTTTCTCCGCCATATTTAATTTTTCTAGTGTATTTTTTTCTGTAATATACATAGTTTATGAACTATGGAACTCACAGGAATTGACATAATTGGTGGGTCTCAAATTTATGCGTGTGAAAAAATCTGTGATTCTGGCATCTGTGGTGACTGCATCGGAATGGCTTGTAGTTGCAGCGGTGCGGCTGGTGCTTGTGCTGGAGTAACTGGTGCCTGCGGTAAAGCGAGTAGTGGTTGCATTGGTATGGGTTGTGGCTGCAACGGTGTGGCGGTTGGTCGTAGTGGAGCGACTGGTGGTTCCAGCTTTGCAATTACTGGAGGTAGAGGCAGACCTGCACTATCCAGAACCAGCATGTTTTGAAAGCTCACAGAATTCTAGTAATTCTTTTTCTTGCGTTGGCTGGCCGCGCATCTGATGAGAACTCACCAGATAGTTCCTTACATAAGCCCATCGCCTCATTGTAGGACCGGATGCCATTTCGCTTGATCGTACATTTATATTTTAGCCATGCTTTTTTTGGGGTGATTTTGGCATCCCGAAGCATTTTTTTCACATTTTGAACTCGCTGTGAATTGGGCCACAGCATAATGTTTCCGGATTTGGAGCTTCGGATCCATTTTTCTGACACTGCCGAAAGCTCATTGTGGCCCCTTGCGTTCGTAGTTTCGACTACGGCAAACGGCATATCTGTAATCAATGAAGCTGTAATTAATTTTGCGTCAGTCAATATTGTCAATATTGCGAAAAATGTTGCTGCAGAAAAAATTACCGCTTGCTGCTGCTGAACCATTCAAAACAAACTGGTGAACTGTCAAACGCAAGTTCACATAAAGCTTCGCGCGTATTTTTTTCGAACCATCCAGTTCGAAAAATGTTTCGCGTGTACTTCTTCTGAACTGTCACGTTCGGATAAAGTTTCGCGCGTACTATTTTAAAACTTTCACGTTCGGATGAAGTTTTGCGCGAACTTTTTGTGAACTTCAAGTTCAGATCTTGACTTTCAAGTTCAAAAAGTAACCAGGGGCTGCCCTTGATGTTACAGTAAATGAGAAATCAGTACATCGAGTGAAATTTATGTAGATCTCATATTTCAGCAATGGAGCAGTGGTATGTATCTTAGTTACCAAGAGGAGTATTCGAGTTCGAAACTCGAGGCAAGTTATGAAAAAAAAATAATATTAATAACCAATCATTATTCTTCTGATCTAGGTTTTCGATCTAAGCTTATCATTAATAACCAAAACAAATAGTTTAGTTAAAGAAAAAACAGGGAAAAGTGGAAAATTACTTTTTAATTTTGAGATTATCGAAGTTTTTCTTCGAGCTGAACAGCGTTCTATACAGCGACCTAAGCAGACTTTTTACGACCTTTCCAGTTCTGTTTGTAAGTTTGCTTAGCTTAAAAATTAAGCTGAATAGAATTCTATTCATGATAATTTGGGTAGCTGATTAAGCTAGAAAATCCCCTTTTATCGGAACTTTTGGTTGCTTGGGACTTTATTTATCTATACCTATAAAGAAGGATTTCTGTCTGTCTGTCTGTCTGTCTGTCTGTCTGTCTGTCTGTCTGTCCTGTGTTCCTTATAGAATCAAAAACTACTGAACCAATCGGCGTGAAAATTTGCATGTAGAGGTTTTTGGGGCCAGGAAAGGTTTTAGTGATGGTTAGAGACCCCTCCCCCCACTAAGAGGGGGGGCTCCCATACAAATGAAACACAAATTTCTGCATAACTCGAGAACTAATCAAGCAAATAGAACCAAATTTGGCATGTGGGTGTTTTCGGTGACAAGAATTTATTCTAGGGTAATTTGAGACCCCTCCCCTCTTTATAAGGGGAATTATAACTCTTCTCTCCTTTAAGAGGGGGGGTTTCCATACAAATTTCCTCATAACTCGAGAACTAATCAAGCAAATGGAACCAAATTTGGCATGTGAAAGTTTTCGAGGGCAAGAAAATTTTCTATGTTGAATTAGGACCCCTTCCCACTTTAAGAGGGGGGGCTCCTGTACAAATGAAATACCAATTTCCTCATAACTCGAGAACTAATCAAGCAAATGGAACCAAATTTGGCATGTGTGTGTTTTTGGAGACAAAATTTTTTTCTATGATGAATAAGAACCTCTCCCCACTTTAGGAGGGGGGGCTCCTATACAAATGAAATACAAATTTCCTCATAACTCGAGAACTAATCAAGCAAATAGAACCAAATTTGGCATGTGGGTGTTTTCGGTGACAAGAATTTATTCTATGGTAAATTGAGACCCCTCCCTCTTTATAAGGGGAATTGTAACTCCTCTCCCCTTTAAGAGGGGGGGCTTCCATACAAATTTCCTCATAATTCGAGAACTAATCAAGCAAATGGAACCATATTTGGCATGTGGGTGTTTTTGGAGGCAACCATTTTTCCCATTATGAATTAGGACTTCTTACCTTTTTAGGAGGGGGGGGGCTCCCATTCAAACGAAATACAAATTTGCTCATAACTTTAGAACTAATCAAGCAAATGGAACCAAATTTGGCATGTGAGAGTTTTAGATGGCAGAATTTTTTTTTCTGTGGTGTATTACGACCCCTTTCCCTTTTAAGAGGGTGGGCTCCCATACAAATGAAATACAAATTTCCTTATAATTTGAGTACTAATCAAGCAAATGGAACCAAATTTAGCATGTAGGAGATTTTTCAGTCTTGAATTTATTTTATGATAGTTAGAGACCGACCTCTCACCCCTGTGGTAGGGGGATATGGACTCTCATACAAATAAAACAGAAATTTTTGCGAAACTCAAAAACTAATCCAACTCGAGAAATTCGAGACTCTTCCATAAAACATTAATCAATAACAAGACCACAAAAACTATCTATAGTAACACTAGATCATTCAGGACGAGCCGGTCGCGAGTGTTGCCGGTGACCCGCCGTCGGAAGCGCCGCCCACTGGGGGGCTTGCAAAACTCGAGATAGTGACAAAGATCATCCGAGATTCATGATTTATGTACAACACAGGTTAATTTGTGGCAATACGAAGTTTGTCGGGTCAGCTAGTTTTATAATATTTACGTGATTTATAGAAACATAATGTAAACACAAAAGATAATTTTTGCAAACTTGAATGAATATATATATATATATATATATATATATATATATATATATATATATATATATATATATACAGTAAACTCTCGCAAAAGTTAATCGATTGGGGAATGGGTCGATTAACTTTTCCGAAATATTAACTTTTCCGAGTAGTCCTAAAAATCATTAAAAATGATGATAAATACAAAAGCGAAAAATGCACTTCGGGATATAGGATACACATTTTTATATATTTTGAAATTGTAATGAAAAGAAATATGTATCAAGATCTTTATGAAATAATATTTAGTTCCTTTCAGTAAGTTTAAAATAGTCGGTTACACTAGTTTACTTTTGTTTTTTTTCGTATGTGTGCGACTACGTTTTGATAATGTTCGCGTTTATTTTTAGTTTCTTGCTGTTCCTTCTTTTGCATTTAAAATTCAATCTGAGTTTGCGCTTTTCCAGTATGTTATCAATAATCCTGAAATAACTATGTGTAACTAGCAAATAGTTCAATACGCTATTGTTGCAATTATCCGGTACAAGAGTTTAATTTAATCCCAGTTATGATGCGACTCTGTATGACTGTGGAAAGGCGACAATAAACCGAAAAATGGGAAATAAAGATAGAAGGTAAACACACGTGTGTGTACGAACGCTTGGACAACCAATAAAACAAAACTCTCCGAAAAGTTAAGGTAAAAATTAACTTTTTAGAGCGTTGCATGAGAGCCGATATTCGCTTAACTTTTCTGAACAATTAACTTTTTAGAGAGTTAACTTTTCCGAGAGTCTACTGTATATATATATATATATATATATATATATATATATATATATATATATATATATATATATATACTAGCTGACCCGACAAACTTCGTATTGCCACAAATTAACCTGTGTTGTACATAAATCATGAATCTCGGATGATCTTTGTCACTATCTCGAGTTTTGCAAGCCCCCCAGTGGGCGGCGCTTCCGACGGCGGGTCACCGGCAACACTCGCGACTGGCTCGTCCTGAATGATCTAGTGAACTATAGATAGTTTTTGTGGTCTTGTTATTGATTAATGTTTTATGGAAGAGTCTCGAATTTCTCGAGTTGGATTAGTTTTTGAGTTTCGCAAAAATTTCTGTTTTATTTGTATGAGAGTCCATATCCCCCTACCACAGGGGTGAGAGGTCCCAAGCAACAATGTGAGTTTTATTGTATTCTTATTGTGGTCTTCAAGACCAATTTTGGTCTTAAATGCCATCATAAGAGTGTAATAAAACCCAAATTGTTACTTGGGGTCTCTAACTATCATAAAATAAATTCAAGACTCAAAAGTCTCCTACATGCTAAATTTGGTTCCATTTGCTTGATTAGTACTCAAATTATAAGGAAATTTGTATTTCATTTGTATGGAAGCCCACCCTCTTAAAAGGGAAAGGGGTCGTAATACACCACAGAAAAAAAATTCTGCCGTCTAAAACTCTCACATGCCAAATTTGGTTCCATTTGCTTGATTAGTTCTAAAGTTATGAGCAAATTTGTATTTCGTTTGAATGGGAGCCCCCCCCCCCCCTCCTAAAAAGGTAAGAAGTCCTAATTCATAATGGGAAAAATGGTTGCCTCCAAAAACACCCACATGCCAAATATGGTTCCATTTGCTTGATTAGTTCTCGAATTATGAGGAAATTTGTATTTCATTTGTGTAGAAGCCCCCCCTCTTGAAGTGTGGAAGGATCCTAATTCACCGTAGAAAATATTTTTGCCTCCAAAAACCTCCACATGCCGAATTTGGTTCTATTTGCTTGATTAGTTCTCGAGTTATGGGGAAATTTGTATTTCATTTGTATTGGAGCCTCCCCTCCTAATGTGGGAAGAGGTCCTAATTCATCACAGAAAAAATTCTTGCCTCCAAAAACACCCACACGCCAAATTTGGTTCCATTTGCTGGATTAGTTCTCGAGTTATGAGGAAATTTGTATTTCGTTTGTATAGGACCCCCCCTCCTAAAGTGGGGAGGGGTCCCAATTCATCATTGAAAAAAAAATTGTCTCTAAAAACACACATATGCCAAATTTGGTTCAATTCGCTTGATTAGTTCTCGAGTTATGAGGAAATTTGTATGGAAGCCCCCCCTCTTAAAGGGGAGAGGAGTTATAATTCCTCTTATAAAGAGGGGAGGGGTCTCAATTCACCATAGAATAAATTCTTGTCACCAAAAAAAACACCCACATGCCAAATGTTGTTCTATTTGCTTGATTAGTTCTCGAGTTATGAGGAAATTTGTATGGAAGCCCCCCCTCTTAAAGGGGAGAGGAGTTACAATTTCCCTTATAAAGAGGGAGGGGTCTCAATTTACCATAGAATAAATTCTTGTCACCGAAAACACCCACATGCCAAATTTGGTTCTATTTGCTTGATTAGTTCTCGAGTTATGAGGAAATTTGTATTTCATTTGTATAGGAGCCCCCCCTCCTAAAGTGGGGAGAGGTTCTTATTCATCATAGAAAAAATTCTTGCCTCCAAAAACACCTACATGCCAAATTTGGTTCCATTTGCTGGATTAGCTTTCGAGTTATAAGGAAATTTGTATTTCGTTTGTACAGGAGCCCCCCCTCTTAAAGTGAGGAGGGGTCCTAATTCAACATAGAAAATTTTCTTGCCCTCGAAAACTTTCACATGCCAAATTTGGTTCAATTTGCTTGATTAGTTCTCGAGTTATGAGGAAATTGGTATTTCATTTGTACAGGAGCCCCCCCTCTTAAAGTGAGGAGGGGTCCTAATTCAACATAGAAAATTTTCTTGCCCTCGAAAACTTTCACATGCCAAATTTGGTTCCATTTGCTTGATTAGTTCTCGAGTTATGAGGAAATTTGTATGGAAACCCCCCCCCCCCTCTTAAAGGGGAGAGGAGTTATAATTCCCCTTATAAAGAGGGGAGGGGTCTCAAATTACCCTAGAATAAATTCTTGTCACCGAAAACACCCACATGCCAAATTTGGTTCTATTTGCTTGATTAGTTCTCGAGTTATGCAGAAATTTGTGTTTCATTTGTATGGGAGCCCCCCCTCTTAGTGGGGGGAGGGGTCGCTAACCATCACTAAAACCTTTCCTGGCCCCAAAAACCTCTACATGCAAATTTTCACGCCGATTGGTTCAGTAGTTTTTGATTCTATAAGGAACACAGGACAGGACAGACAGACAGACAGACAGACAGACAGACAGACAGACAGACAGACAGAAATCCTTCTTTATAGGTATAGATATATATATATATATATATACTAGCTGACCCGACAAACTTCGTATTGCCACAAATTAACCTGTGTTGTACATAAATCATGAATCTCGGATGATCTTTGTCACTATCTCGAGTTTTGCAAGCCCCCCAGTGGGCGGCGCTTCCGACGGCGGGTCACCGGCAACACTCGCGACCGGCTCGTCCTGAATGATCTAGTGTTACTATAGATAGTTTTTGTGGTCTTGTTATTGATTAATGTTTTATGGAAGAGTCTCGAATTTCTCGAGTTGGATTAGTTTTTGAGTTTCGCAAAAATTTCTGTTTTATTTGTATGAGAGTCCATATCCCCCTACCACAGGGGTGAGAGGTCTCTAACTATCATAAAATAAATTCAAGACTCAAAAATCTCCTACATGCTAAATTTGGTTCCATTTGCTTGATTAGTACTCAAATTATAAGGAAATTTGTATTTCATTTGTATGGGAGCCCACCCTCTTAAAAGGGAAAGGGGTCGTAATACACCACAGAAAAAAAATTCTGCCATCTAAAACTCTCACATGCCAAATTTGGTTCCATTTGCTTGATTAGTTCTAAAGTTATGAGCAAATTTGTATTTCATTTGTGTAGAAGCCCCCCATCCTAAAAAGGTAAGAAGTCCTAATTCACAATGGGAAAAATGGTTGCCTCCAAAAACACCCACATGCCAAATATGGTTCCATTTGCTTGATTAGTTCTCGAATTATGAGGAAATTTGTATTTCATTTGTGTAGAAGCCCCCCCTCTTGAAGTGTGGAAGGATCTTAATTCACCGTAGAAAATATTTTTGCCTCCAAAAACCTCCACATGCCGAATTTGGTTCTATTTGCTTGATTAGTTCTCGAGTTATGGGGAAATTTGTATTTCATTTGTATTGGAGCCCCCCTCCTAATGTGGGAAGAGGTCCTAATTCATCACAGAAAAAATTCTTGCCTCCAAAAACACCTACACGCCAAATTTGGTTCCATTTGCTGGATTAGTTCTCGAGTTATGAGGAAATTTGTATTTCGTTTGTATAGGACCCCCCTCCTAAAGTGGGGAAGGGTCCCAATTCATCATTGAAAAAAAAAATTGTCTCCAAAAACACACATATGCCAAATTTGGTTCTATTCGCTTGATTAGTTCTCGAGTTATGAGGAAATTTGTATTTCATTTGTACAGGAGCCCCTCCTCTTAAAGTGGGGAGGGGTCCTAATTCACCATAGAAAATTTTCTTGCTCTCGAAAACCTTCACATGCCAAATTTGGTTCCATTTGCTTGATTAGTTCTCGAGTTATGAGGAAATTTGTATTTCATTTGTATAGGAGCCCCCCCTCCTAAAGTGGGGAGAGGTTCTTATTCATCATAGAAAAAATTCTTGCCTCCAAAAACACCTACATGCCAAATTTGGTTCAATTTGCTGGATTAGTTCTCGAGTTATGAGGAAATTTGTATGGAAGCCCCCCCTCTTAAAGGGGAGAGGAGTTACAATTCCCCTTATAAAGAGGGAGGGGTCTCAATTTACCATAGAATAAATTCTTGTCACCGAAAACACCCACATGCCTAATTTGGTTCTATTTGCTTGATTAGTTCTCGAGTTATGAGGAAATTTGTATGGAAGCCCCCCCTCTTAAAGGGGAGAGGAGTTATAATTCCTCTTATAAAGAGGGGAGGGGTCTCAATTCACCATAGAATAAATTCTTGTCACCAAAAAAAAACACCCAAATGCCAAATGTTGTTCTATTTGCTTGATTAGTTCTCGAGTTAGGAGGAAATTTGTATTTCATTTGTACAGGAGCCCCCCCTCTTAGAGTGGGGAGGGGTCCTAATTCACCGTAGAAAATTTTCCTGCCCTCGAAAACCTTCACATGCCAAATTTGGTTCCATTTGCTTGATTAGTTCTCGAGTTATGAGGAAATTTGTATGGAAGCCCCCCCTCTTAAAGGGGAGAGGAGTTACAATTCCCCTTATAAAGAGGGAGGGGTCTCAATTTACCATGGAATAAATTCTTGTCAGCAAAAAAAAACACCCAAATGCCAAATTTGGTTCTATTTGCTTGATTAGTTCTCGAGTTATGAGGAAATTTGTATTTCATTTGTATAGGAGCCCCCCCTCCTAAAGTGGGGAGAGGTTCTTATTCATCATAGAAAAAATTCTTGCCTCCAAAAACACCTACATGCCAAATTTGGTTCCATTTGCTGGATTAGCTCTCGAGTTATAAGGAAATTTGTATTTCGATTGTATGGGCCCCCCCCCCCCACTTAAAGTGGGGAGGGGTCCCAATTCATCATAGAAAAAAATTTTGTCTCCAAAAACACACACATGCCAAATTTGGTTCCATTTGCTTGATTAGTTCTCGAGTTATGAGGAAATTGGTATTTCATTTGTACAGGAGCCCCCCCCCTCTTAAAGTGAGGAGGGGTCCTAATTCAACATAGAAAATTTTCTTGCCCTCGAAAACTTTCACATGCCAAATTTGGTTCCATTTGCTTGATTAGTTCTCGAGTTATGAGGAAATTTGTATGGAAACCCCCGCTCTTAAAGGGGAGAGGAGTTATAATTCCCCTTATAAAGAGGGGAGGGGTCTCAATTTACCATAGAATAACTTCTTGTCACCGAAAACACCCACATGCCAAATTTGGTTCTATTTGCTTGATTAGTTCTCGAGTTATGCAGAAATTTGTGTTTCATTTGTATGGGAGCCCCCCCTCTTAGTGGGGGGAGGGGTCTCTAACCATCACTAAAACCTTTCCTGGCCCCAAAAACCTCTACATGCAAATTTTCACGCCGATTGGTTCAGTAGTTTTTGATTCTATAAGGAACACAGGACAGACAGACAGACAGACAGACAGAAATCCTTCTTTATAGGTATAGATATATATATATATATATATATATATATATATATATATACTAGCTGACCCGACAAACTTCGTATTGCCACAAATTAACCTGTGTTGTACATAAATCATGAATCTCGGATGATCTTTGTCACTATCTCGAGTTTTGCAAGCCCCCCAGTGGGTGGCGCTTCCGACGGCGGGTCACCGGCAACACTCGCGACCGGCTCGTCCTGAATGATCTAGTGTTACTATAGATAGTTTTTGTGGTCTTGTTATTGATTAATGTTTTATGGAAGAGTCTCGAATTTCTCGAGTTGGATTAGTTTTTGAGTTTCGCAAAAATTTCTGTTTTATTTGTATGAGAGTCCATATTCCCCTACCACAGGGGTGAGAGGTCTCTAACTATCATAAAATAAATTCAAGACTCAAAAATCTCCTACATGCTAAATTTGGTTCCATTTGCTTGATTAGTACTCAAATTATAAGGAAATTTGTATTTCATTTGTATGGGAGCCCACCCTCTTAAAAGGGAAAGGGGTCGTAATACACCACAGAAAAAAAATTCTGCCATCTAAAACTCTCACATGCCAAATTTGGTTCCATTTGCTTGATTAGTTCTAAAGATATGACCAAATTTGTATTTCGTTTGAATGGGAGCCCCCCCCCCCTCCTAAAAAGGTAAGAAGTCCTAATTCATAATGGGAAAAATGGTTGCCTCCAAAAACACCCACATGCCAAATATGGTTCCATTTGCTTGATTAGTTCTCGAATTATGAGGAAATTTGTATTTCATTTGTGTAGAAGCCCCCCCTCTTGAAGTGTGGAAGGATCCTAATTCACCGTAGAAAATATTTTTGCCTCCAAAAACCTCCACATGCCGAATTTGGTTCTATTTGCTTGATTAGTTCTCGAGTTATGGGGAAATTTGTATTTCATTTGTATTGGAGCCCCCCCCCCTCCTAATGTGGGAAGAGGTCCTAATTCATCACAGAAAAAATTCTTGCCTCCAAAAACACCTACACGCCAAATTTGGTTCCATTTGCTGGATTAGTTCTCGAGTTATGAGGAAATTTGTATTTCGTTTGTATAGGACCCCCCCTCCTAAAGTGGGGAGGGGTCCCAATTCATCATTGAAAAAAAATTGTCTCCAAAAACACACATATGCCAAATTTGGTTCAATTCGCTTGATTAGTTCTCGAGTTATGAGGAAATTTGTATTTCATTTGTACAGGAGCCCCTCCTCTTAAAGTGGGGAGGGGTCCTAATTCACCATAGAAAATTTTCTTGCCCTCGAAAACTTTCACATGCCAAATTTGGTTCCATTTGCTTGATTAGTTCTCGAGTTATGAGGAAATTTGTATGGAAACCCCCCCTCTTAAAGGGGAGAGGAGTTATAATTCCCCTTATAAAGAGGGGAGGGGTCTCAAATTACCCTAGAATAAATTCTTGTCACCGAAAACACCCACATGCCAAATTTGGTTCTATTTGCTTGATTAGTTCTCGAGTTAGGAGGAAATTTGTATTTCATTTGTACAGGAGCCCCCCCTCTTAGAGTGGGGAGGGGTCCTAATTCACCGTAGAAAATTTTCCTGCCCTCGAAAACCTTCACATGCCAAATTTGGTTCCATTTGCTTGATTAGTTCTCGAGTTATGAGGAAATTTGTATGGAAGCCCCCCCTCTTAAAGGGGAGAGGAGTTACAATTCCCCTTATAAAGAGGGAGGGGTCTCAATTTACCATAGAATAAATTCTTGTCACCGAAAACACCCACATGCCAAATTTGGTTCTATTTGCTTGATTAGTTCTCGAGTTATGAGGAAATTTGTATTTCATTTGTATAGGAGCCCCCCCTCCTAAAGTGGGGAGAGGTTCTTATTCATCATAGAAAAAATTCTTGCCTCCAAAAACACCTACATGCCAAATTTGGTTCCATTTGCTGGATTAGCTCTCGAGTTATAAGGAAATTTGTATTTCGTTTGTATAGGAGCCCCCCCCACTTAAAGTGGGGAGGGGTCCCAATTCATCATAGAAAAAAAATTTGTCTCCAAAAACACACACATGCCAAATTTGGTTCCATTTGCTTGATTAGTTCTCGAGTTATGAGGAAATTGGTATTTCATTTGTACAGGAGCCCCCCCTCTTAAAGTGAGGAGGGGTCCTAATTCAACTCTTCAATTCAACTTCAGATTCAATTTTCTTGCCCTCGAAAACTTTCACATGCCAAATTTGGTTCCATTTGCTTGATTAGTTCTCGAGTTATGAGGAAATTTGTATGGAAACCCCCCCTCTTAAAGGGGAGAGGAGTTATAATTCCCCTTATAAAGAGGGGAGGGGTCTCAAATTACCCTAGAATAAATTCTTGTCACCGAAAACACCCACATGCCAAATTTGGTTCTATTTGCTTGATTAGTTCTCGAGTTATGCAGAAATTTGTGTTTCATTTGTATGGGAGCCCCCCCTCTTAGTGGGGGGAGGGGTCTCTAACCATCACTAAAACCTTTCCTGGTCCCAAAAACCTCTACATGCAAATTTTAACGCCGATTGGTTCAGTAGTTTTTGATTCTATAAGGAACACAGGACAGACAGACAGACAGACAGACAGACAGACAGACAGAAATCCTTCTTTATAGGTATAGATATATATATCTAATGTGACAAAATCGGGTCATTACTGTATATATATATATATATATATATATATATATATATATATATATATATATATATATATATATATATATATATATATATATATATATATATATATATATATATATATATTGTCATATATATTGTCACCCCCATGATGAATTTAGGGGTGACAAAAACGGGACAGTGACATAATCGGGTATTTTTTCAATTTTTATTTTTTTGCAGATAACTTAGAACGAACTACATATATTTCATTCTGATCACTTTTAGGACATTTCGCACTTCCTTCTACCTCTCTGTGGACATTTGTCACCTGTTCACAGCGACAGCACATGTCCCACAGGTATAAAAACACGCGTTTTTGAATTGCGCCGAAATGGTTGATTATACAGGTTAACTATGTTCAGAAAAATTTCACAGCGTAAAAAACTCTTTCTTATGGTATGAACGATTCTTTGATTAACCCCCCTAAAAGTAAGATAGAGAATTTATTTTTCAAGCAGTAAGAGATAGAGCAAAACAATGTTCTACAAAATTTTTAAGAAGATTATTTTAAAGAACTTTGCCAAAGAAAGTGACCTTCTAGCTATTATAGTTGTGGAGATAAGAAACAACTTTTGTGGAAACTCCACGATAATCAACACAGTTCTTTTCACAGTGTTTCAACACATTTGACATGTTTGAAAATGATTTTCAAACTAAGCTTTCGATAAATCAAAAGCGTGACGAAATCGGGTAAAAAACGTGACAAAATCGGGGGTGACAAAATCGGGTCAAAAACGTGACAAAATCGGGGAGTGACAAAATCGGGGAGTGACAAAATCGGGTTACCACTGTATATATATTTTACAAGTTGGGAAATATGCTGAGCACCTTAGAAGATACGTTACTATCAGACACCTGAGAAGATAACTCAGGGAGTGGGGTTTAGGTATCCCGACCCCCTTAATGGGGCGTGAGGATCCCGACCCACTAAAACCCTACTCGAGTCTCCAGCCTCAATCCCCCCTGGTACCACCTTATCGGTATTACTTCAGGGAGGGGCTATTGTGCTTAATGCACTCGCTTAGATAACTACTGGACTATGGTAGTTCGGCTGTCTATTCGCCGTTGATCGGCTCTGCAGTGATTTTGTAGCTCGAGTACAATCTGGGTAGCAGCCGCATTGACCGCTCCCCAAACGTCCGAGCTGGAACACATCCTTTGAACTAAGTTATCCTGTCCGCTCACTGCCATCATGTTGCTTCTCGCGCCCGCGGAACGAGGGCATATGCGGGGGACTCCGCATGCCCAAACTTGTGCAGATACTGTCTGAAGCAACCATGCCCTGACAGAATCTGTGTTAGGTGGAAATTGACTTCGCCGTGGCGCCTGTTGACCCACCCGGATAGTTCCGGGAAAAGTCGATGTGACCACCGACCTTTTGTGGAATTAGACCATGCCCGCAGCCATGTGATCATCGAGGCCGATCTTGTGGTACTCCGTATGCCTCTAGTTCCACGTTGGTTGAAGCATTCTACGTCTTCGCTGATGATAATGCCAATAGGCATCACACCTGCTAAGACGCAGATTGCATCATGTGAAACTGTGCGATACGCACTCGCCACTCTCAAGCTTATGAGACGATAGGTGCTTTCCAGCTTGGCTAGATAGCTTTTGGTACCTAACGCCGATGACCACACCGGTCCGCCATACCTAAGTATAGACTGGACCACGTTGTCTAATAGCCTTCGCTTGCTGCCATATACTGCAGAGCTATTAGACATCATACGAGACAATGCCGAAATAGCTGTGGAAGCCTTCTTGCAGGCATAGTCGACGTGGCTCCCGAACTTGAGCTTGTCGTCGACCATGACTCCAAAAAGTTTTAAGGACCGCGTTGACGAAATAGTGCAGTCCCCGACGCTGATACTTGCTTGCTGTACCGACTTGCGGTTGTTCACCACGATAACCTCCGTTTTATGATGCGCTAGCTCCAGCTTCCTGGATCGCATCCAATCTTCAATAATGCTTATAGAGTGGGCAGCCGTCAACTCAACCTCTCTGATAGATTCACCATAGACTTCCAAGGTGATATCGTCCGCAAAGCCAACTATCACCACCCCTACCGGGAACTTTAGCTTCAGCACCTCGTCATACATGACGTTCCACAACACCGGGCCCAGTATGGAACCTTGCGGGACCCCTGCGGTGATTGGAACGCACTTCTGACCGTCCTCCGTGTTGTAGCATAGCACACGACCCTGGAAATAATTTTCCAGAATCCTTTACAGCGACACTGGCACCTGGACGTTGCGAAGCGAGTTGGCTATGGAGTCCCAGCTAGCGCTATTAAACGCATTTCTCACGTCAAGCGTGACAACCGCGCAATAGCGGATACCTGTCCTCTTGCGCTGGATTGCCACCTCGGCTGTCTTAGTGACAGACAAGATTGCATCCACCGTAGATTTGCCTTTTCGGAAGCCGAATTGATTCCTTGACAGACCGTTTGTACCCTCCGTGTACTGTACGAGTCTGTTAAGGATAACCTTCTCCAGCACCTTACCGGCAGTATCGAGCAGACAGATCGGCCTATATGACGAGGGAACACCCGGAGGTTTTCCCGGCTTCGGCAACAGCACGAGGTTCTGTCGCTTCCATCTGTCCGGGAAGTGGCCAGCTTCCAGGCATCTCCTCATTACTGCCCCGAATAACTCGGGACAACATAGCCGCTTTAATGGCCATATTCGGGATTCCGTCTGGCCCCGGTGCCTTGTTCACCTTTAGGGATTTAGCGATCTCAATGAGCTCCTCATTCGTAACCGTCACTTCGTCCGCGATCTCCAAACCGCCGTCGCCCACGTTACTTTGGATGTTCGGCTGGGAGGCCGACCATCCTACGCTATGGTCTGAGATACTGGAACGTTGGCCGTGGGACGACTCAGCGGCCTGGGGCCAGGGCCTTGGCTCGTGGCGCGGAAAGAGGCCTTCGATGATCCGCTCCAGCATCTCTGGCGATTGCTCTGAGGGTGCTATCACTCCCTTGGTCTTTGCCATTACGACCCTGTAGGCATCACCCCACGGGTTCGCATTGGCACTAGCACATAACCTTTCAAAGCAGGCTCGTTTACTAGCTTTTATCCCACTCTTAAGCGCTGCGCGTGCAGCAGCAAGTGCTACTCGACATTCAGCCCTGCCTTCGTCCGAACGAGCTCTTTGCATAATTCTCCTCGCACGATAGCACGTTCCGCGGAGTTCCGCAATTTCATCTGTCCACCAGTAAGCCGGTGACCTGCCATACCATGTCGACCTTTCCTAGGCATGGTGGCGTCACATGCTCGCGACAGTACCTCAATCCTCAGCCAAATAATCAGCATTCGGATCGGGCATTCCACGATTACCGCACTCTCTTTGGATTGCTTCCACAAATACTTCGGGATCGAAGTATGTCTTCCATCCTCGGGTGGTTGGAGTGTCGGCTCTACTCGCCGCCTGCCGCCTCGTTAACTGACCGACACCATATCGGGCCGCTGTGGTCTCTATGAGTAAAGCCATTGTGTACTCTCCAGTCTCCTATCAGACCAGGACTGCCGAATGTCACATCGATGATAGACTCCGTACCGTTCCCACTGAAGGTACTTGTGGTGCCGACGTTGACCAGATCTACGTTGAGCTTTGCCCGAGCTTCAAGCAGAATCCGGCACCTATGGTTCGTGCGACGACTTCCCCACTCTATCGCCCAAGCGTTAAAGTCGCCCGCCACAACCAACGGCCTTAGACCAGTCAGCACAACTGATACTCGGTCTACCATCCGCGTAAACTGCACGAGAGACCAACTCGGCGGAGCATAACAGCTGCAGTAGAACACTCCACCCACTTTGGCAACCACGAATCCCTCGTCTGCAGTTGACACAACATCTTGATCCGGGAACCTGCTTGTCGTCCATATAGCCGCCGTCCCGGACCTATCCGACACCCAGTTACCGTTTCCGGCAGGGATGCGGTATGGGTCCGAGATGATTGCAATGTCCGTCAACGACTCAGTAAATGCTTGGTACAACAGCTGCTGGGCCGCGTGGCAGTGGTTCAAGTTCAGTTGCGTTACCTCACTACGCCCGTGTTTTAGTCGCCGGCGCGCCTGCCGGGCACTTCGGGCCTCCTGTTGTGTGCTTAGCGTCCCGTTGGCCGGTACACATCAGGTACTTGGGTGGCGCAGTACAGTCCCTCGCTATATGGCCCGTACCGCCAAGGTTTAAAAATTGGTCGAAAAACACGAAATTGATCCGAGGCCCGGAGGGCCAAGTCACATATACCAATCGATAGGGTTCGACGATTTGAGCAATGTCTGTTTGTGTGTGTGATTTTTTCTATCGCCTGTTTCTCAGAGATGGCTGAACCGAATCGTTCGCTATTACTTTTGTTTGAAAGGTATTATTGTCTAGTAGATTACTAATAAGTTGTTTCGTGATACGACGTTTCGTTTAAAAGTTATAAGCAAAAATGTGAAAACTACGTGACTTGGGTTTCTCCGGAACTACATGACCGATTTCAACGATCTTAGTATCAAATGAAAGCTCTTGTTAAAGCTAAATTGTTCAGGAATTTTTAATTGAAAACAAACAAGTAGTTTAAAAGTTATGCTTAAAAAACCAGGTTTGACATGGTAATAATTATCGCCTGTTTCTCAGAGATGGCCAAACCGATTTATGCGCTTTTAGTCTCATTTGAAAGATAATATATCCTAATAGATCACTATTGAATGATTTTTTGATTGGACGTTTAATTTAAAAGTTATGAGCAATCGTATACACCACACCAAAATTAACAAGTATTTATAATGGTTTTAACTAAGATAATTTACCTAATTTCAATTATTTTAATTCTAAACGAGAGGTTTTGACACTACGAATATATGTGCAAAATTTCATAAGAATTGGTTTTACCGGTCAAAAGATATTAACCCTCGAACACTCGTGCCAACTTTTGTAACACAGTTACTCGCGCGCACAATAGCCCCAAACCAAAGAAAACGTGCGCACTAGAGTTTTGATTGAGAAAAGTTGGTTTTAGGTTTATCAAACCTTTGGAAGAGTTTCTAGAAATTGAAAGCTCTATCGTCTGGTGGAATTTAAATTTTGATTGATCCCCCTAAAAGTGAAATAAAAAAATTATTTTTCTTTAGTGTCAATATAACACATTGATGTGTTCTGCAATGTTATAGAGCATATTATTACATGAAATTTTGCTAAAAGCAGTAACCTTCTATCTCTGCAGCTAAGATAGAAAAATCGTATTCATTGTATATGAATTTGTAAAATCAGTTTTTCTATTTTTGCTCTTTTTGTAATTGTTGTATGACTTTTTCATGTACTACAAAATTGTACAAATAGTAAAAATACCCAACTTTGCTGAAAATAGTATACCTCTATGTTTGCTTGTTTAGGATCTGTGGAACTTTGATTATAAAAAATACCCTAATTTTGACTCCGAATTACTCGACTAACAGCAGACGGATACATTTTAAACATTTTACATTTGCTCATAGTTTTGCTGCATACAGACACCATTTTTCCATATGAAGAAACAAGAGAAAGTTCCAGTTAGGGCCAAATTCTGGTAGACCTCACATGCTGATTGCTTCGTTTCTGTGATGGCGGTTTATGCTGATCTATTTTCCCAACAATTTAAAGTATTAATGCATTGAATAATTATGACATTTTGCTCAAAATAAGTTTATTCAAGAACATACGTTAGTTAAACAACGATTTGCAACTTTACAACAATATGGCGTAGGAAAACCTAGACGTGTTGTATAAAATGTAATAGCGTGAGTAACCGAAGGTTAATAAAAATTGATGAAAATTATTCTAGAAAACTATTGATGTGAATCAAATATAATGGCATTACAGAAAATTATGCATAGTTCAAAAACCTATTAACTAGACCTTTACTAGGCAATGATATTAAAGAATAAGATTTCCTCTTACAACTTACTTTTATTTGCACTTACTCAGATTAATAACAACTTACTTATCCTTACTCAGCAATTTCATGAAAAAAGGATCTATTAAAATTTAAGTGTTCCTATTTTGTTCAAATTTTGTAAACTTATTCAATTTTCAAAAATTTTATATAAACCAACGCACTACGCAACGATAACCCATAGATGAATTATCTTCCGAAGACGTGTCGATTTCTATCTCAAATAGCAAGTAAGACCTATAACAAAGGTTCTGTTCACCACTAAGTGGATTAAATCGGGTTTTCTTAGCCACTTTCGGTGGAGCTCGAACCTCCTCTTTCTTCCTGGCCTTCTTCTTTTTGAGCAACTCCCACTGGTTGTCGGACGCTAAAAGCGTCTTGTTACCCTCAGTAGGTTCTTCGGTTGGTTTACGACCCTCTGCTATCAGGCGCTTCTTTGGACCCGTGGGGGTTTCTTCCCCTGGGGACTACCTTGCGCGTTTGGCGGATGCCTTATCCTTTGGCTGCTCCATAGTCGCGAGTGCCACGGAATGGTCAGCCATTGACGGGCAGGCATCCGTTTGTGCAGACCTTGATACAAGCGTCTTCTGTTTCTCTGCCACTTTTACTCGCGCTTCGAGTTCGCTGTGCTCCTTCGTCGCAGCACGCATGGTGCTCCGAAGCATGAGCAGATTTTGTTTCAGGTCCTTCGCTAAGGTGCTGCGACCTGCCACGAACTCGATAATGGCATCGAGTTGATGAGACGCCGCTACCACTTTTGGTAGCATGTCTCTCTTGCCTGCCACCGCTTTTATTAGCGACGGGCCGTTCATTGCTGCGCCGGCGTAGATGCGGTTGGAGCGACAGGTGTGCCGTTTCCCTTTCCGCTTACGCTGGCGCTTCTACTGGTATCCATCGGCGGAGACCTCTGGATACCACTTCTTGCGAACGGATTATCTAATCCGTCCGCGCTCACTGAAGTTAATGTTTTATTTTGATTGCTCATATAGGATCCCACGAGTTAAGGGGAAAGAAGAGTCCGATGCATCAGAGCCCCTCATGATACGGTAAGGGCTGTTTACTGTGGAGGGCGCTCTGGTACTCCACAGGCTCCGTTTGAGGCTGAGTATTTATGAAACCCCCCCTCCCCACCATTCATCCCTCGGCACGGGTCGCATGACACCTTGGATTAGGGGGATCCGTCATTTGCAGGCGGAGAGTTTACAATCAGTTTTCGCATGAGTACCCCCTTCTCTGTCCGCATACGACCCGATTTCCACTAAGGAACGCATCTCGGATGGTACCACGCGGAGGTAGAGAGAGGAGTTGCTAAATAAGAGGCTGTGGAACTTCGTGGTAGTTCTGGAGCGCATTATTCAACCATTTACCACACATATATATATATATATATATATATATATATATATATATATATATATATATATATATATATATATATATATATATATATATATACAGTAGACTCTCGGAAAAGTTAACTTTCTGAAAAGTTAATTGTTCAGAAAAGTTAAGCGAATATTAGCTCTCATGCAACGCTCTAAAAAGTTAATTTTTGGCTTAACTTTTCTGAGAGTTTAAATTTATTGGTTGTCCAAAGCGTTCATTCACACGCGTGTGTTTCCTTTTATCTTTATTTCTCATTTTTCGGTTTATTATCGTCTTTCCACAACTTCATACAGAGTATCATCAAAGCTGGGATTAAATTAAACTCTTGTACCGGACAGTTGTAGTAATAGTTCAATACGGCCACATAGTTGCTTCAGGATTTTTGATAACAAACAAGCGGCATCTCAGACTGAATTTTAAATGCAAAAGAAGGAACAGTATAAATCAAAAAATAAGCGCGAAGATTGTGAAAACGTTGTCGTAGACTACGAAACATCAAAAGTAAACTAGAATAACCGACTATTTTAAATTTACGACGATGGATCGAGTAATGTGTGTTGTTCGAGTATCAGGGGCAGTCTCGAGTCCCTTTGGATCTCGAAGAGGGTTACGGCAAGGTGATGGGCTTTCATGTTTGCTGTTTAACATCGCTTTGGAGGGTGTGATAAGAAGAGCGGGTATAGACACGAGTGGCACGATATTCACGAAGTCCGTCCAGCTTCTTGGTTTCGCTGACGACGTTGACATCATTACACGTACCTTTGAGAGGATGGCGGAAACGTACATCGGACTGAAAGCTGAAGCCAAACGGATAGGACTTGTCATTAATGTATCGAAAACAAAATACATGAAAGGAAGAGGTTCTAAAGAAGTGAATGCTGACCTCCTTCCCCGAATTCATTTAGACGGTGATGAAATCGAGGTGGTAGAAGAGTTCGTGTATCTGGGCTCACTGGTTACCGCAGACAACGACACCAGCAGAGAAATACAAAGACGCATTATGGCAGGAAATCGTGCCTACTTTGGACTCCGTAGGACGCTGCGATCGAACAAAATTCGCCACCGCACGAAGTTAACAATCTACAAGACGCTGATTAGACCGGTAGTCCTTTACGGCCATGAGACATGGACTATGCTCGTGGAGGACCAACGCGCCCTTAGTGTTTTCGAACGGAAGGTGTTGCGCACCATCTACGGCGGAGTGCAGATGGAAGACGGAACGTGGAGGAGGCGAATGAACCATGAATTGCATCAGCTGCTTAGGGAACCACCCATCGCTGCCACTGCAAAAATCGGTCGCCTGCGATGGGCTGGGCATGTCGTGAGGATGTCGGACGACTGCCCGGTTAAAAAAGTTCTCAATAACGATCCGACTGGAACGAGACGGCGGGGCGCGCAGCGAGCAAGATGGATCGATCAAGTGGAAGGCGACCTGCGGACCCTACGTAGACTACGTGGCTGGCGAATTGCGGCCATGGACCGAGTAGAATGGAGACGACTTCTTCGTACAGCAGAGGAAACCACGGCCTGGAGCTGATTAAGTAAGTAAGTTAAATTTACTGAAAGGAACTAAGTATCATTTCATAAGGATCTTGCTACATATTTCTTTACATTACAACTTCCAGATTCCTAAAAATGTATATCCTGTATCCGAGAATATATTTTTCGCTTTTGTATTTATCATTTTCGATGACTCTTAGGACTACTCAGAAAAGTTAATATTTCGGAAAAGTTAATCGACCCATTCCCCAAACGATTAACTTTTCCGAGAGTCTACTGTATATATATATATATATATATATATATATATATATATATATATATATATATATATATATATATATATATATATATATATATATATGACATATTCCGCGGGCCGGTATACCAACCAGACATTTTATAAAAGTTGCTTTTAGCATTGTTGAATATTTTTTCATGATTGGGTAATGTTTGAACCTTTCAAAACTGCCCTTACTGGTATTCTAGCATTTTCGGAAGTTATTTAAAACGTGTGTCGAAAATAAATGAAATTTACAAGAAATAAATGATTTTTCACGATATTTTTAAAAAGGCTGCTACAATGCGCTAAAACATTTCATAATAGCAATTGTTTCCGACCAACTTACAAAGGAATATATGCTGAATCCATTCCAAAAATAGTTTCGATGCAATTTTGCAGTTATTTTGTATTTCAAGTGGATGAACTAGGGCCATTTTTTGCGTTGTAACGTCACGAAAAAAGTGTAGTTTTCCGCTTTCGCAGGAAAGTACAAATTCGAACAATCTAATGATCCGTATTCTCTTTGTACTCAAAAATACCTTTAAAATGGTACCTAAAGAATGAAAGTAAGGTAAGTAGAACCTAAGTTACAACTGATTGAAGCTCGCGTTGTAACGTCATCGCGGGCAGCCGGACGAATTTAAAACATGTGAGACATAAATAATAGTATCGACACCTTAAGACATGCATAATAGTAGCTTCAGAAAAGTTTCTTCATTTGAAAAGCATTTTCTAGTGATTAAAAAACATTCGGACATTAGGGTGTTCCTAAGCAGATACAAAAAATATTTTCTCTATTTTAAGTCAGAAATGATTGCTGTCTACAGAAAATTTGTAGAAAAACTAATTTCAAGAAACTTCGTTGAAAACTGAAGATTTATATTTCTTACATGAAAAAAGTTATAGACACTTAGAGACACCCTTAAAAATAGTTTTTTTTATCTAGCTCTTTAATAACGCTTCGTACACCTTTTAGATGTTCTAAGAAATTGGTAATAGAATTAACCTGCACATTTTCGTCGAAGATAGTAGAGATCTATCTTTTTTCCTTTAGGTGCTATCCCTTGTTTCTTTTATTTAAACATGTTCACCTACGGTTGTCTTTATAATAACTTTTTTAGATTTTCCACATTATACTCTAAGCTGTACATGGTGGAATACAGCATAAATTAACTCACAAAAAACAAGTGAGATTAGCTGCTCATAGCTGTTCTCCCTCGAGATACACCCCCTTAAAGAGTACATGTAAAAATAAAAAATTGTCAGTGATAGCGTCTAAAGGGAAAAAGATAGTGCTCTACTATTTTCGACAAAAATGTGCAATTTATTTAGATTACCAATTTTTTAGAACATTCGCAAGCCATACGAAGCGTTATTAAAGAGGTAGATCGAAAAAAATATTTTTAAGGGTGTCCCAAAGAGCTTGGCTCTATAACTTTTTTCATGTAAAAAATATAAATCTTTAGCATTCAACAAAGTCTCTTAAAATTAGTTTTTCTATAAATTTTCTGTAGACAGCAATCATTTCTGACTTAAAATAGAGAAAATACTTTTTGTATCTGCTTGAGCACACCCTAACGTCCGAATATTTTTTCACCACTAGAAAGTGCTTTTTGAATGAAGAAACTGTTCTGAAGCAACTATTATGCTATGTTTTAAGGTTTCGATGCTATTACTTACGTCTCACTTTCCTAGAATCCCTCCCACTGAGCGACGTAATTTGTGAAGAACCCCACAATTACGTAGGCAAAATAGTGAAAAGACAAATTATCAACACGGTTTTGGATTATCCCTTATGTACAGAAGGCAGCGGGACAGCGATAATTAACGAATATTAACTGAACAGATTTTTTGTGACGTTACAACGGAGCTACGGCCCTCTCTGTGTAGAGCAGAGCGTTGTAACGTCACGAAAAGTAAAATCTGTATAAAAATTAACTTCACTAATTATCGGAATTCTGAACATAGCAAATTGTTCAGTATTCATCTCTTATCAAATCATAGAAGAAAGTCTTCAGATAAAATTTGAAAGTGAGTAGAATTTTCATATTTTTTAACAGAAGAACCAAAAGACGAATTTCTGGCGCGTTGTAACGTCACGCTACATACTTGCTTACCAAAACAATCTAAGTAAGGGAAATGCTATTAATTTGTTCATTTTTAATAGGAAATTTTATGCTCTTTCCAAATATATAATAATATTTGAGGGTTTCTCAACGATTTTCTTAGCTGAAACATAAATACTGTGCAAAGAAATGTCAAAACGTTGTAACGTCACGCCGAAATGTGTCATATATATTTATATATATATATATCTATACCTATAAAAATGGATTTCTGTCTGTCTGTCCTGTGTTCCTTATAGAATCAAAAACTACTGAACCAATCGGCGTGAAAATTTGCATGTAGAGGTTTTTGGGGCCAGGAAAGGTTTTAGTGATGGTTAGAGACCCCTCCCCCCACTAAGAGGGGGGGCTCCCATACAAATGAAACACAAATTTCTGCATAACTCGAGAACTAATCAAGCAAATAGAACCAAATTTGGCATGTGGGTGTTTTCGGTGACAAGAATTTATTCTAGGGTAATTTGAGACCCCTCCCCTCTTTATAAGGGGAATTATAACTCCTCTCCCCTTTAAGAGGGGGGGTTTCCATACAAATTTCCTCATAACTCGAGAACTAATCAAGCAAATGGAACCAAATTTGGCATGTGAAGGTTTTCGAGGGCAAGAAAATTTTCTATGTTGAATTTTCCTCATAACTCGAGAACTAATCAAGCAAATGGAACCAAATTTGGCATGTGCGTGTTTTTGAAGACAAATTTTTTTTCTATGATGAATTGGGACCCCTCCCCACTTTAAGAGGGGAGGGGCTCCTATACAAACGAAATTCAAATTTCCTTATAACTCGAGAGCTAATCCAGCAAATGGAACCAAATTTGGCATGTAGGTGTTTTTGGAGGCAAGAATGTTTTCTATGATGAATAAGAACCTCTCCCCACTTTAGGAGGGGGGGCTCCTATACAAATGAAATACAAATTTCCTCATAACTCGAGAACTAATCAAGCAAATGGAACCAACTTTGGCATGTGAAGGTTTTCGAGAGCAAGAAAATTTTCTACGGTGAATTAGGACCCCTCCCCACTCTAAGAGGGGGGGCTCCTGTACAAATGAAATACAAATTTCCTCCTAACTCGAGAACTAATCAAGCAAATAAAACAACATTTGGCATGTGGGTGTTTTTTTTGGTGACAAGAATTTATTCTATGGTGAATTGAGACCCCTCCCCTCTTTATAAGAGGAATTATAACTCCTCTCCCCTTTAAGAGGGGGGACTTCCATACAAATTTCCTCATAACTCGAGAACTAATCAAGCAAATGGAACCAAATTTGGCATGTGTGTGTTTTTGGAGACAATTTTTTTTTCAATGATGAATTGGGACCCCTCCCCACTTTAGGAGGGGGGGTCCTATACAAACGAAATACAAATTTCCTCATAACTCGAGAACTAATCCAGCAAATTGAACCAAATTTGGCATGTAGGTGTTTTTGGAGGCAAGAATGTTTTCTATGATGAATAAGAACCTCTCCCCACTTTAGGAGGGGGGGGCTCCTATACAAATGAAATACAAATTTCCTCATAACTCGAGAACTAATCAAGCAAATGGAACCAACTTTGGCATGTGAAGGTTTTCGAGGGCAAGAAAATTTTCTACGGTGAATTAGGACCCCTCCCCACTCTAAGAGGGGGGGCTCCTGTACAAATGAAATACAAATTTCCTCCTAACTCGAGAACTAATCAAGCAAATAGAACAACATTTGGCATGTGGGTGTTTTTTTTGGTGACAAGAATTTATTCTATGGTGAATTGAGACCCCTCCCCTCTTTATAAGAGGAATTATAACTCCTCTCCTCTTTAAGAGGGGGGACTTCCATACAAATTTCCTCATAACTCGAGAACTAATCAAGCGAATTGAACCAAATTTGGCATGTGTGTGTTTTTGGAGACAATTTTTTTTTCAATGATGAATTGGGACCCCTCCCCACTTTAGGAGGGGGGGTCCTATACAAACGAAATACAAATTTCCTCATAACTCGAGAACTAATCCAGCAAATTGAACCAAATTTGGCGTGTAGGTGTTTTTGGAGGCAAGAATTTTTTCTGTGATGAATTAGGACCTCTTCCCACATTAGGAGGGGGGGCTCCAATACAAATGAAATACAAATTTCCCCATAACTCGAGAACTAATCAAGCAAATAGAACCAAATTCGGCATGTGGAGGTTTTTGGAGGCAAAAATATTTTCTACGGTGAATTAGGATCCTTCCACACTTCAAGAGGGGGGGCTTCTACACAAATGAAATACAAATTTCCTCATAATTCGAGAACTAATCAAGCAAATGGAACCATATTTGGCATGTGGGTGTTTTTGGAGGCAACCATTTTTCCCATGATGAATTAGGACTTCTTACCTTTTTAGGAGGGGGGGGGGGGGCTCCCATTCAAACGAAATACAAATTTGCTCATAACTTTAGAACTAATCAAGCAAATGGAACCAAATTTGGCATGTGAGAGTTTTAGATGGCAGAATTTTTTTTCTGTGGTGTATTACGACCCCTTTCCCTTTTAAGAGGGTGGGCTCCCATACAAATGAAATACAAATTTCCTTATAATTTGAGTACTAATCAAGCAAATGGAACCAAATTTAGCATGTAGGAGATTTTTGAGTCTTGAATTTATTTTATGATAGTTAGAGACCTCTCACCCCTGTGGTAGGGTGATATGGACTCTCATATAAATAAAACAGAAATTTTTGCGAAACTCAAAAACTAATCTAACTCGAGAAATTCGAGACTCTTCCATAAAACATTAATCAATAACAAGACCACAAAAACTATCTATAGTAACACTAGATCATTCAGGACGAGCCGGTCGCGAGTGTTGCCGGTGACCCGCCGTCGGAAGCGCCGCCCACTGGGGGGCTTGCAAAACTCGAGAAGTGACAAAGATCATCCGAGATTCATGATTTATGTACAACACAGGTTAATTTGTGGCAATACGAAGTTTGTCGGGTCAGCTAGTATATATATATATATATATATATATATATATATATATATATATATATATATATATATATATATATATATATATATATATATATATAAATATATACTAGCTGAACCGACAAACTTCGTATTGCCACAAATTAACCTGTGTTGTACATAAATCATGAATCTCGGATGATCTTTGTCACAATCTCATCATAGAACATAGAAAATTTTCTTGCCCTCGAAAACTTTCACATGCCAAATTTGGTTCCATTTGCTTGATTAGTTCTCGAGTTATGAGGAAATTTGTATGGAAACCCCCCTTCTTAAAGGGGAGAGGAGTTATAATTCCCCTTATAAAGAGGGGAGGGGTCTCAAATTACCCTAGAATAAATTCTTGTCACCGAAAACACCCACATGCCAAATTTGGTTCTATTTGCTTGATTAGTTCTCGAGTTATGCAGAAATTTGTGTTTCATTTGTATGGGAGCCCCCACTCTTAGTGGGGGGAGGGGTCTCTAACCATCACTAAAACCTTTCCTGGCCCCAAAAACCTCTACATGCAAATTTTCACGCCGGTTGGTTCAGTAGTTTTTGATTCTATAAGGAACACAGGACAGACTCTTAGCATAGCTGAGGAATTGAATAATGATAATGGCAATGATCATTCGGGATGGCGATTCATTGGTTCTACAAAGCGTTGGTCTGCTGACTGGAGGAAATACGATGAAAAAATAAAACGACGCGAAATGCAGGAACTTAAGGAATTCAAGGCGTGGCGAAATCGGAAGAAGCGCTCTCAACGTCAACTACGTGCTACTATGAACAACAACTACATCAACAACAACAACAACAACAACAACAACAACAGGAGTCACAATCATAACAGAGGATCAAATAACTATAACAGTAATAGTAACCGGACTAATATCAACAACCGTAGAAATATTAACAACAACAACAACAACAACAACAACCGCAGAAATATTAACAACAACAACAACAACAACAGCAACAACAATTACAACAGAAATAACAACAACAATTACAACAGAAATTACAACAACAACAATTACAACAGAAATAACAACAACAGCAACAGGAATAACAATAACAGCAATAGGAATAACAACTACAACAATAACTACAGGAATAACAACAATATCAACAGGAATAATTACAACAACAACAGGAATAACAGCTATATTTCTTTCGATCATCCACAACACAATAACATCAGCAATCATCGAAATCATCTTCCCCCGGATAGAGTACTACTTGCGGCTGCTAGACATCACTTTTCTGGACCACCTTTGAGACCTGCTATACAATTTCAGCGGGGAGAAACGCTCAACTCTTACACAACAAATGATGAACCGCAACGACCGATGGCATCTAATTCTTCTGCTACACATTGTATGGCTTGCCTGCAGCAACACTCGTGTTTTTGATGAAATAAGTCATAGTTCGGTAAATATGTTTGATAACCACGCTACTATTAATACTCATTCCAAACATTGCTTGGAAAATATACCAAATAATTTAATCATTGAAACCCCATCAACTTCTTCGCTTAATTATTCTACGGTAACTGAAGTTTCGGTATACTGCCAAAATCTAAACCGCATGCGAAGTGCTCACAAAATTAATGAAATTCAAAAGAATATTTTATGTTGCTCCTTTTCTATAATTCTTGTAACCGAAACTAGTTGGGATGATAGTGTACATAGCGAGGAAGTTTTTGGTAATAGATATAATGTCTATAGAAATGATCGTAATTATCAATTGTCTGAAATGAAATCAGGTGGCGGTGTATTAATTGCTATTCTATCAGAGCTAGACTCAGACATCATAATCACTCCATCATTTACCGAATTTGAACATGTATGGGCGAAAGCACGAATAGCTGGTGAGACACATATCTTTGCGTCCGTCTATTTTCCTCCAAACAATGCACGTAAAGAAAACTATGAAAAGTTTTTTGAAGTCGCGGAAAATGTCTTATCTGAGCTCTCTCCTGAAATAAAGCTTCACATATACGGAGATTTCAACCAACGCAATCTTGACTTCATTACAGACATTGACAACGAGAGCATTCTTCTGCCAGTCGTTGGTGAAAACGAAACCTTGCAATTAATATTTGACAAATCTGCCAACTTGGGCCTTTATCAGATTAATCACATAAAGAATAGGCAAGATTGCTACTTAGACTTATTGTTTACTAACATAGGCGAAGACTTCTGTGTAACTGAATCGCAAACTCCATTATGGAAAAACGAGGTATTTCATACCGCCATCGAATATTCGTTATTTATACATGAAAATCTGCGACCCTACGAGTGCGAATATGAAAAAGTATCGGACTTTCAGTCCGCAAATTATGGGAACATAAAACAAAGGCTTCGCAATATTAATTGGCAACATGTATTTCGAAATGAAAACAATGTAGAAATGGCTGTCGAAGCCTTCTATAAGCTCATATTTGAAATATTAAAAGACGAGGTGCCTATGAAACAACGAAGACGTCAGGCTCATTCAAAGCATCCTATATGGTACAACAGTCAAATAAAAAATATAAAAAATCGCAAGCAAAAGGCACATAAAGCATACAAAAACCATAACAATGACAATAACTTAGCAAATTATCTTGATCTCTGTGATCAACTAAACCAAGCGATAAATGTTGCCTTTGAAGAGTATATACAAAAAACCGAGCGTGAGATAAAATCAAAACCAAAAAACTTTTTCAACTATGTAAAATCAAAATTAAAATCAGAAAACTTTCCATCTAGAATGCATTTGGACGAAAAAACCACAGATAACATAGAAGAAATTTGCGACCTTTTTGCCACTTTCTTCCGAGATATCTATGGTACATTCACAGAAGAGGATCGCGATTACGGCTACTTTACACATTTTCCAGAATCCTCAAATGACGTAAACGTTAGACAAATTAGTGTATTAGAAATATTAGACGCCTTAGAAACATTAGATTCCTCCAAAGGCCCCGGACCAGACGGTTTACCTCCAGCATTCATAAGGAAACTAGCAACAGAGCTAGCTACTCCACTATTCTGGCTTTTTAATTTGTCCCTTCAATCTGGAATTTTCCCAAGCATCTGGAAAAGATCTTTCTTAGTGCCTGTGTTCAAAGCTGGTAAGAAATCTGATATCCGTAATTATAGGGGTATTGCAATTATCTCTTGTATTCCAAAACTTTTTGAAGCAATTGTCAATAAGAAGGTATTCTCGCAAATAAAAAATAGAATTACTCATACACAACATGGTTTCTACAAAGGACGCTCAACCACAACAAATTTACTCGAGTTTGTTAACTTTTCGCTTAACGCAATGGATAATGGAAACTACGTTGAAGCCTTATATACCGACTTTAGTAAAGCATTTGATCGCATTGATATACCAATGCTTCTCTTCAAATTACAAAAAATAGGTATACATCAAGAACTTTTAATATGGATCGAATCATATCTCACATATCGCCAGCAAATTGTTAAATTTAAAGGGAAAACATCTAATCCCATTCAAGTCACTTCTGGAGTCCCTCAAGGGTCTCATTTAGGACCGCTATTGTTTATTTTATTCGTTAATGATATCTCATTCGTTCTCAAGAATATAAAAATCCTTATTTACGCCGACGATATGAAATTATACTTAGAAATAAAAAATGAGACAGATGTCAACACATTTTGTAACGAAATTCAAATTTTTTATAATTGGTGTAAGAAGAGCTTACTTCAACTAAACGTGAACAAATGTAAATTAATTAAATTCAGGAATAGGAAACGAAATACACCTATAACCAACATCTCCCTTGGAGATCAAATGATAGAAAATTGTGAACGAATTAAAGATTTGGGAGTTATTCTAGACTCAAAATTAACGTTTATAGATCACTATAATACAATTACTTGTAAAGCAAGCAACATGCTCTCTTTCATAAAACGCTTTAGCTTTAATTTTCGAGACCCATACACATTAAAAACACTTTACATTTACTACGTTCGTTCAATTCTTGAGTACTGTAGCGTGGTATGGTCTCCGTTTGCCAACGCACACATAAATAGAATAGAATCAATACAAAAACAATTCTTGTTGTACGCACTCCGTACTTTAAATTGGACGAGCCTTCCTCTTCCGTCATATGACGACCGCTGCAAGCTTATAAATATCGAAACATTAAAGGCGCGTCGTGAATTTGCAATGGTCTCATTTGTTAATGACATAGTCTCACAACGTATTGACTCTGCCGAACTCTTATCTAAATTAAATTTTTACGCACCTACTAGAAATTTACGTGTTCGTACACTATTTGCCACGGATCATTATCGAACTAATTATGCTAAATTCGGGCCCATAAATCAAATGATGGTGCTATACAACCAACATTGTAATTTTATTGACTTCACAATTAAAAAAACCAAATTGAAGCAATATTTTAGGACAATAAGTAATTCAAGTCAATAACAACAGAAAACTAGCAGAAACGAGCAAACATAAATAGAATATGTAATCGATTGATAACATTAGGTTAAGCTTGTATCACGGTCTACACACGATTGACTGCAAATAAATAAATAAATAAATAAATAAATAAGACAGACAGAAATCCTTCTTTATAGGTATACTAGCTGACCCGACAAACTTCGTATTGCCACAAATTAACCTGTGTTGTACATAAATCATGAATCATGAATCTCGGATGATCCTTGTCACTATCTCGAGTTTTGCAAGCCCCCCAGTGGGCGGCGCTTCCGACGGCGGGTCACCGGCAACACTCGCGACCGGCTCGTCCTGAATGATCTAGTGTTACTATAGATAGTTTTTGTGGTCTTGTTATTGATTAATGTTTTATGGAAGAGTCTCGAATTTCTCGAGTTGGATTAGTTTTTGAGTTTCGCAAAAATTTCTGTTTTATTTGTATGAGAGTCCATATCCCCCTACCACAGGGGTGAGAGGTCTCTAACTATCATAAAATAAATTCAAGACTCAAAAATCTCCTACATGCTAAATTTGGTTCCATTTGCTTGATTAGTACTCAAATTATAAGGAAATTTGTATTTCATTTGTATGGGAGCCCACCCTCTTAAAAGGGAAAGGGGTCGTAATACACCACAGAAAAAAAATTCTGCAATCTAAAACTCTCACATGCCAAATTTGGTTCCATTTGCTTGATTAGTTCTCGAGTTATGAGGAAATTTGTATAGAAGCCCCCACTCTTAAAGGGGAGAGGAGTTACAATTCCCCTTATAAAGAGGGAGGGGTCTCAATTTACCATAGAATAAATTCTTGTCACCGAAAACACCCACATGCCAAATTTGGTTCTATTTGCTTGATTAGTTCTCGAGTTATGAGGAAATTTGTATTTCATTTGTATAGGAGCCCCCCCTCCTAAAGTGGGGAGAGGTTCTTATTCATCATAGAAAAAAATTTTGTCTTCAAAAACACACACATGGCAAATTTGGTTCCATTTGCTTGATTAGTTCTCGAGTTATGAGGAAATTGGTATTTCATTTGTACAGGAGCCCCCCTTCTTAAAGTGAGGAGGGGTCCTAATTTAACATAGAAAATTTTCTTGCCCTCGAAAACCTTCACATGCCAAATTTGGTTCCATTTGCTTGATTAGTTCTCGAGTTATGAGGAAATTTGTATGGAAACCCCCTCTCTTAAAGGGGAGAGGAGTTATAATTCCCCTTATAAAGAGGGGAGGGGTCTCAAATTACCCTAGAATAAATTCTTGTCACCGAAAACACCCACATGCCAAATTTGGTTCTATTTGCTTGATTAGTTCTCGAGTTATGCAGAAATTTGTGTTTCATTTGTATGGGAGCCCCCCCTCTTAGTGGGGGGAGGGGTCTCTAACCATCACTAAAACCTTTCCTGGCCCCAAAAACCTCTACATGCAAATTTTCACGCCGATTGGTTCAGTAGTTTTTGATTCTATAAGGAACACTATATATATATATATATATATATATATATATATATATATATATATATATATAGATCTCGAGTTATGAGGAAATTTGTATGGAAGCCCCCCTTCTTAAAGGGGAGAGGAGTTACAATTCCCCTTACAAAGAGGGAGGGGTCTCAATTTATCATAGAATAAATTTTTGTCACCGAAAACACCCACATGCCAAATTTGGTTCTATTTGCTTGATTAGTTCTCGAGTTATGAGGAAATTGGTATTTCATTTGTACAGGAGCCCCCCCTCTTAAAGTGAGGAGGGGTCCTAATTCAACATAGAAAATTTTCTTGCCCTCGAAAACTTTCACATGCCAAATTTGGTTCCATTTGCTTGATTAGTTCTCGAGTTATGAGGAAATTTGTATGGAAGCCCCCCCTCTTAAAGGGGAGAGGAGTTATAATTCCCCTTATAAAGAGGGGAGGGGTCTCAAATTACCCTAGAATAAATTCTTGTCACCGAAAACACCCACACGCCAAATTTGGTTCTATTTGCTTGATTAGTTCTCGAGTTATGCAGAAATTTGTGTTTCATTTGTATGGGAGCCCCCCCTCTTAGTGGAGAGAGGGGTCTCTAACCATCACTAAAACCTTTCCTGGCCCCAAAAACCTCTACATGCAAATTTTCACGCCGGTTGGTTCAGTAGTTTTTGATTCTATAAGGAACACAGGACAGACAGACAGAAATCCTTCTTTATGGGTATAGAAATATATATATATATATATATATATATATATATATATATATATATATATATATATATATATATATATATATATATATATATATATATATATATATATATATACTAGCTGACCCGACAAACTTCGTATTGCCACAAATTAACCTGTGTTGTACATAAATCATGAATCTCGGATGATCTTTGTCACTATCTCGAGTTTTGCAAGCCCCCCAGTGGGCGGCGCCTCCGACGGCGGGTCACCGGCAACACTCGCGACCGGCTCGTCCTGAATGATCTAGTGTTACTATAGATAGTTTTTGTGGTCTTGTTATTGATTAATGTTTTATGGAAGAGTCTCGAATTTCTCGAGTTGGATTAGTTTTTGAGTTTCGCAAAAATTTCTGTTTTATTTGTATGAGAGTCCATATCCCCCTACCACAGGGGTGAGAGGTCTCTATCATAAAATAAATTCAAGACTCAAAAATCTCCTACATGCTAAATTTGGTTCCATTTGCTAGATTAGTACTCAAATTATAAGGAAATTTGTATTTCATTTGTATGGGAGCCCACCCTCTTAAAAGGGAAAGGGGTCGTAATACACCACAGAAAAAAAAATTCTACCATCTAAAACTCTCACATGCCAAATTTGGTTCCATTTGCTTGATTAGTTCTAAAGTTATGAGCAAATTTGTATTTCGTTTGAATGGGAGCCCCCCCCCCTTCTAAAAAGGTAAGAAGTCCTAATTCATCACGGGAAAAATGGTTGCCTCCAAAAACACCCACATGCCAAATATGGTTCCATTTGCTTGATTAGTTCTCGAATTATGAGGAAATTTGTATTTCATTTGTGTAGAAACCCCCCCTCTTGAAGTGTGGAAGGATCCTAATTCACCGTAGAAAATATTTTTGCCTCCAAAAACCTCCACATGCCGAATTGGGTTCTATTTGCTTGATTAGTTCTCGAGTTATGGGGAAATTTGTAATTCATTTGTATTGGAGCCCCCCCTCCAAATGTGGGAAGAGGTCCTAATTCATCACAGAAAAAATTCTTGCCTCCAAAAACACCTACACGCCAAATTTGGTTCCATTTGCTGGATTAGTTCTCGAGTTATGAGGAAATTTGTATTTCGTTTGTATAGGACCCCCCCTCCTAAAGTGGGGAGGGGGCCCAATTCATCATTGAAAAAAAAATTGTCTCCAAAAACACATACATGCCAAATTTGGTTCAATTCGCTTGATTAGTTCTCGAGTTATGAGGAAATTTGTATTTCATTTGTACAGGAGCCCCTCCTCTTAAAGTGGAGAGGGGTCCTAATTCACCATAGAAAATTTTCTTGCTCTCGAAAACCTTCACATGCCAAATTTGGTTCCATTTGCTTGATTAGTTCTCGAGTTATGAGGAAATTTGTATGAAAGCCCCCCCTCTTAAAGGGGAGAGGAGTTATAATTCCCCTTATAAAGAGGGGAGGGGTCTCAATTCACCATAGAATAAATTCTTGTCACCAAAAAAAACACCCACATGCCAAATGTTGTTCTATTTGCTTGATTAGTTCTCGAGTTAGGAGGAAATTTGTATTTCATTTGTACAGGAGCCCCCCCTCTTAGAGTGGGGAGGGGTCCTAATTCACCGTAGAAAATTTTCTTGCCCTCGAAAACCTTCACATGCCAAATTTGGTTCCATTTGCTTGATTAGTTCTCGAGTTATGAGGAAATTTGTATGGAAGCCCCCCCTCTTAAAGGGGAGAGGAGTTACAATTCCCCTTATAAAGAGGGAGGGGTCTCAACTTACCATAGAATAAATTCTTGTCACCGAAAACACCCACATGCCAAATTTGGTTCTATTTGCTTGATTATTTCTCGAGTTATGAGGAAATATGTATTTCATTTGTATAGGAGCCCCCCCTCCTAAAGTGGGGAGAGGTTCTTATTCATCGTAGAAAAAATTCTTGCCTCCAAAAACACCTACATGCCAAATTTGGTTCCATTTGCTGGATTAGCTCTCGAGTTATAAGGAAATTTGTATTTCGTTTGTTTAGGAGCCCCCCCCCCCCTTTTAAAGTGGGGAGGGGTCCCAATTCATCATAGAAAAAAATTTTGTCTCCAAAAACACACACATGCCAAATTTGGTTCCATTTGCTTGATTAGTTCTCGAGTTATGAGGAAATTGGTATTTCATTTATACAGGAGCCCCCCCTCTTAAAGTGAGGAGGGGTCCTAATTCAACATAGAAAATTTTCTTGGCCTCGAAAACCTTCACTTGCCAAATTTGGTTCCATTTGCTTGATTAGTTCTCGAGTTATGAGGAAATTTGTATGGAAACCCCCTCTTAAAGGGGAGAGGAGTTATAATTCCCCTTATAAAGAGGGGAGGGGTCTCAAATTACCCTAGAATAAATTCTTGTCACCGAAAACACCCACATGCCAAATTTGGTACTATTTGCTTGATTAGTCCTCGAGTTATGCAGAAATTTGTGTTTCATTTGTATGAGAGCCCCCCCTCTTAGTGGGGGGAGGGGTCGCTAACCATCACTAAAACCTTTCCTGACCCCAAAAACCTCTACATGCAAATTTTCACGCCGATTGGTTCAGTAGTTTTTGATTCTATAAGGAACACAGGACAGCCAGACAGAAATCCTTTTTTATAGGTATAGATATATATATATATATATATATATATATATATATATATATATATATATATATATATATATATATATATATATATATATATATATATATATATATATATATATATATATATATATATACTAGCTGACCCGACAAACTTCGTATTGCCATAAATTAACCTGTGTTGTACATAAATCATGAATCTCGGATGATCTTTGTCACTATCTCGAGTTTTGCAAGCCCCCCAGTGGGCGGCGCTTCCGACGGCGGGTCACCGGCAACACTCGCGACCGGCTCGTCCTGAATGATCTAGTGTTAGTTACTATAGATAGTTTTTGTGGTCTTGTTATTGATTAATGTTTTATGGAAGAGTCTCGAATTTCTCGAGTTGGATTAGTTTTTGAGTTTCGCAAAAATTTCTGTTTTATTTGTATGAGAGTCCATATCCCCCTACCACAGGGGTGAGAGGTCTCTAACTATCATAAAATAAATTCAAGACTCAAGAATCTCCTACATGCTAAATTTGGTTCCATTTGCTTGAATAGTACTCAAATTATAAGGAAATTTGTATTTCATTTGTATGGGAGCCCACCCTCTTAAAAGGGGAAGGGGTCGTAATACACCACAGAAAAAAAATTCTGCCATCTAAAACTCTCACATGCCAAATTTGGTTCCATTTGCTTGATTAGTTCTAAAGTTATGAGGAAATTTGTATTTCGTTTTTATGGGAGCCCCCCCCCCCCCCCCCCGTCCTACAAAAGTAAGAAGTTCTAATTCATCATGGAAAAAATGGTTGCCTCCAAAAACACCCACATGCCAAATATGGTTCTATTTGCTTGATTAGTTCTCGAATTATGAGGAAATTTGTATTTCATTTGTGTACAAGCCCCCCTCTTGAAGTGTGGAGGGATCCTAATTCACCATAGAAAATATTTTTGCCTCCAAAAACCTCCACATGCCAAATTTGGTTCTATTTGCTTAATTAATTCTCGAGTTATGGGAAAATTTGTATTTCATTTGTATAGGAGCCCCCACTGCTAATGTGGGAAGAGGTCCTAATTCATCATAGAAAAAATTCTTGCCTCCAAAAACACCTACACGCCAAATTTGGTTCCATTTGCTTGATTAGTTCTCGAGTTATGAGGAAATTTGTATTTTGTTTGTATAGGACCCCCCCTCCTAAAGTGGGGAGGGGTCCCAATTCATCATTGAAAAAAAATTTGTCTCCAAAAACACACACATGCCAAATTTGGTTCAATTCGCTTGATTGGTTCTCGAGTTATGAGGAAATTTGTATGGAAGCCCCCCCTCTTAAAGGGAAGAGGAGTTATAATTCCCCTTATAAAGAGGGGAGGGGTCTCAATTCACCATAGAATAAATTCTTGTGACCGAAAACACCCACATGCCAAATGTTGTTCTATTTGCTTGATTAGTTCTCGAGTTAGAAGGAAATTTGTATTTCATTTGTACAGGAGCCCCCCCTCTTAAAGTGGGGAGAAGTCCTAATTCACCGTAGAAAATTTTCTTGCCCTCGAAAACCTTCACATGCCAAATTTGGTTCCATTTGCTTGATTAGTTCTCGAGTTATAAGGTAATTTGTATGAAAGCCCCCACCCCCTCTTAAAAGGGAGAGGAGTTATAATTCTCCTTATAAAGAGGGAGGGGTCTCAATTTACCATAGAATAAATTCTTGTCACCGAAAACACCCACATGCCAAATTTGGTTCTATTTGCTTGATTAGTTCTCGAGTTATGAGGAAATTGGTATTTCATTTGTACAGGAGCCCCCCCCCCCCCCTCTTAAAGTGGGAAGGGGTCCTAATTCAACATAGAAAATTTTCTTGCCCTCGAAAACTTTCACATGCCAAATTTGGTTCCATTTGCTTGATTAGTTCTCGAGTTATGAGGAAATTTGTGTGGAAGCCCCCCCTCTTAAAGGGGAGAGGAGTTATAATTCCCCTTATAAAGAGGGGAGGGGTCTCAAATTACCCTAGAATAAATTCTTGTTACCGAAAACACCCACATGCCAAATTTGGTTCTATTTGCTTGATTAGTTCTCGAGTTTTGCAGAAATTTGAGTTTCATTTGTATGGGAGCCCCCCTATTAGTGGGGGGAGGGGTCTCTAACCATCACTAAAACCTTTCCTGGCCCCAAAAACCTCTACATGCAAATTTTCACGCCGATTGGTTCAGTAGTTTTCGATTCTATAAGGAACATGGGACAGACAGACAGACAGACAGACAGACAGAAATCCTTCTTTATAGGTATAGATATATATATATACTAGCTGACCCGACAAACTTCGTATTGCCACAAATTAACCTGTGTTGTACATAAATCATGAATCTCGGATGATCTTTATCACTTCTCGAGTTTTGCAAGTCCCCCAGTGGGCGGCGCTTCCGACGGCGGGTCACCGGCAACACTCGCGACCGGCTCGTCCTGAATGATCTAGTGTTACTATAGATAGTTTTTGTGGTCTTGTTATTGATTAATGTTTTATGGAAGAGTCTCGAATTTCTCGAGTTGGATTAGTTTTTGAGTTTCGCCAAAATTTCTGTTTTATTTGTATGAGAGTCCATATCCCCCTACCACAGGGGTGAGAGGTCTCTAACTATCATAAAATAAATTCAAGACTCAAAAATCTCCTACATGCTAAATTTGGTTCCATTTGCTTGATTAGTACTCAAATTATAAGGAAATTTGTATTTCATTTGTATGGAAGCCCACCCTCTTAAAAGGGAAAGGGGTCGTAATACACCACAGAAAAAAAATTCTGCCATCTAAAACTCTCACATGCCAAATTTGGTTCCATTTACTTGATTAGTTCTAAAGTTATGAGCAAATTTGTATTTCGTTTGAATGGGAGCTCCCCCCCCCCTCCTAAAAAGGTAAGAAGTCCTAATTCATCATGGGAAAAATGGTTGCCTCCAAAAACACCCACATGCCAAATGTTGTTCTATTTGCTTGATTAGTTCTCGAGTTAGGAGGAAATTTGTATTTCATTTGTACAGGAGCCCTCCCTCTTAGAGTGGGGAGGGGTCCTAATTCACCGTAGAAAATTTTCTTGCCCTCGAAAACCTTCACATGCCAAAGTTGGTTCCATTTGCTTGATTAGTTCTCGAGTTATGGGGAAATTTGTATTTCATTTGTATTGGAGCCCCCCCTCCTAATGTGGGAAGAGGTCCTAATTCATCACAGAAAAAATTCTTGCCTCCAAAAACACCTACATGCCAAATTTGGTTCCATTTGCTGGATTAGTTCTCGAGTTATGAGGAAATTTGTATCTCGTTTGTACAGGACCCCCCCTCCTAAAGTGGGGAGGGGTCCCAATTCATCATTGAAAAAAAAATTGTCTCCAAAAACACACACACGCCAAATTTGGTTCAATTCGCTTGATTAGTTCTCGAGTTATGAGGAAATTGGTATTTCATTTGTACAGGAGCCCCTCCTCTTAAAGTGGGGAGGGGTCCTAATTCACCATAGAAAATTTTCTTGCTCTCGAAAACCTTCACATGCCAAATTTGGTTGCATTTGCTTGATTAGTTCTCGAGTTATGAGGAAATTTGTATGGAAGTCCCCCCTCTTAAAGGGGAGAGGAGTTATAATTCCTCTTATAAAGAGGGGAGGGGTCTCAATTCACCATAGAATAAATTCTTGTCACCAAAAAAAACACCCACATGCCAAATGTTGTTCTATTTGCTTGATTAGTTCTCGAGTTAGGAGGAAATTTGTATTTCATTTGTATAGGAGCCCCCCCTCCTAAAGTGGGGAGAGGTTCTTATTCATCATAGAAAACATTCTTGCCTCCAAAAACACCTACATGCCAAATTTGGTTCCATTTGCTGGATTAGCTCTCGAGTTATAAGGAAATTTGTATTTCGTTTGTATAGGAGACCCCCCCCCCCTCTTAAAGTGGGGAGGGGTCCCAATTCACCATAGAAAAAAATTTTGTCTTCAAAAACACACACATGCCAAATTTGGTTCCATTTGCTTGATTAGTTCTCGAGTTATGAGGAAATTGGTATTTCATTTGTACAGGAGCCCCCCCTCTTAAAGTGAGGAGGGGTCCTAATTCAACATAGAAAATTTTCTTGCCCTCGAAAACCTTCACATGCCAAATTTGGTTCCATTTGCTTGATTAGTTCTCGAGTTATGAGGAAATTGGTATGGAAACCCCCCCTCTTAAAGGAGAGAGGAGTTATAATTCCCCTTATAAAGAGGGGAGGGGTCTCAAATTACCCTAGAATAAATTCTTGTCACCGAAAACACCCACATGCCAAATTTGGTTCTATTTGCTTAATTAGTTCTCGAATTATGCAGAAATTTGTGTTTCATTTGTATGGGAGCCCCTCCTCTTAGAGGGGGGAGAGGTCTCTAACCATCACTAAAACCTTTCCTGGCCCTAAAAACCTCTACATGCAAATTTTCACGCCGATTTGTTCAGTAGTTTTTGATTCTATAAGGAACACAAAACAGACAGACAGACAGACAGACAGACAGAAATCCTTCTTTATAGGTATAGATATATATATATACTAGCTGACCCGACAAACTTCGTATTGCCACAAATTAACCTGTGTTGTACATAAATCATGAATCATGAATCTCGGATGATCTTTGTCACAATCTCGAGTTTTGCAAGCCCCCCAGTGGGCGGCGCTTCCGACGGCGGGTCACCGGCAACACTCGCGATCGTCTCGTCCTGAATGATCTAGTGTTACTATAGATAGTTTTTGTGGTCTTGTATTAACTAATGTTTTATGGAAGAGTCTCGAATTTCTCGAGTTCGATTAGTTTTTGAGTTTCGCAAAAATTTCTGTTTTATTTTCCCCCTACCACAGGGGTGAAAGGTCTCTAACTATCGTAAAATAAATTCAAGACTCCAAAATCTCCCACATGCTAAATTTGGTTCCATTTGCTTGATTAGTTCTCAAGTTATAAGGAAATTTGAATTTCATTTGTATGGGAGCTCCCCTCTTAAAAGGGGAAAGGGTCGTAATTCACCATAGAGAAAATTTCTGCCATCTAAAACTCCCACATGCCAAATTTGGTTCCATTTGATTGATTAGTTCTCGAGATAAGAGGAAATTTGCATTTCATTTGTATGGAAACCCACCCTCTTAAAGGGGAGATGGGCCATGACTCGCTTTCTAAAGAAAAGAGGGGTCTCAATTCACCATAGAAAAAAATCTTGCGTCCAAAACCACTTACATGTCAAATTTGGTTCCATTTGCTTGATTAGTTCTCGAGTTATGAGGAAATTTGTTTTTCATTTGTATAGGAGCCCCCCCCCCCCCCTCTTAAAGTAGGGAAATCCATAGAAAATATACCATAGAAAATATTCTTGCCTCCAAAAACACCCACATGATAAATTTGGTTCCATTTGCTTGATTAGTTCTAGAGTTATGAGGAAATTTGTATTTCGTTTGTATGAGAGCCCCCCTCTTAAAAAGGTAAGGGGTCCTAATTCATCATAGAAAAAATGGTTGCCTCCAAAAACACCCACATGCCAAATATGGTTCCATTTGCTTGATTAGCTCTCGAATTATGAGGAAATTTGTATTTCATTTGTGTAGAAGCACCCCCTCTTAAAGTTGGGAGGGGTCCTAATTCACCATAGAAAATATTTTTGCCTCCAGAAACCTCCACATGCCAAATTTGGTTCTATTTGCTTGATTAGTTCTCGAGTTATGAGGAAATTTGAATTTCATTTGTATAGGAGCCTCCTCTCCTAAAGTGGGTAGGGGTCCCAATTCATCAAAGAAAAAAATTTTGTCTCCAAAAACACCCACGTGCGAAATTTGGTTCCATTTGCTTGATTAGTTCTCGAGTTATGAGGAAATTTGTATTTCGTTTGTATAGGAGCCCCCTCTCTTAAAGTTGGGAGGGGTCCTAATTCACCATAGAAAATATTCTTGCCCTCGAAAACTTTCACATGCCAAATTTGGTTTCATTTGCTTGATTAGCTCTCGAGTTATGAGGAAATTTGTATGTCATTTGTATAGGAGCCCCCCCCCCCTTCTAAAGTGAGGAGGGGTCCCAATTCATCATAGAAAAAAATTTTGTCTCCAAAAACACCCACGTGCCAGATTTTATTCTATTTGCTTTATTAGTTCTCGAGTTATGAGGAAATTTGTATTTCGTTTGTATAGGAGCCCCCCCTCTTAAAGTGGGGAGGGGTCCTAATTTACCATAGAAAATATTCTTGCCCTCGAAAACTTTCACATGCCAAATTTTGTTCCATTTGCTTGATTAGTTCTTCAGTTATGAGGAAATTTGTATTTCATGTGTATAGGATCCCCCCCTCCTAAAACGGGTAGGGGTCCCAATTCATCATGGAAAAATTTTTTGTCTCCAAAAACACCCACATGCCAAATTTGGTTCCATTTGCTCAATTACTTCTCGAGTTATGAGGAAAATTGTGTTTCTTTGGTACAGGAGCCCCCCCCCCTCTTAAAGTGGGGAGGGGTCCTAATTTACTAAAGAAAATATTCCTGCCCTCGAAAACCTTCACATGCCAAATTTGGTTCCATTTGCTGGATTAGTTCTCGAGTTATGAGGAAATTTGTATGGAAGCCCCCCCTTTTAAAGAGGAGAGGAGTTATAATTCCCCTTATAAAGAGGGGAGGGGTCTCAATTTACCATAGAATAAATTCTTGTCACCGAAAACACCCACACGCCAAATTTTGTTCTATTTGCTTGATTAGTTGTCGAGTTATGCAGCAATTTGGGTTTCATTTGTATGGGAGCCCCCCCTCTTAGTGGGGGGAGGGGTTTCTATCCATCACTAAAACCTTTCCTGGCCCCAAAAAACCTCTACATGCATATTTTCATGCCGATTGGTTCAGTAGTTTTCGATTCTATAAGGAACATACAGACAAACAGACAGACAGACAGACAGACAGACAGACAGACAGACAGACAGACAGACAGACAGACAGACAGACAGACAGACAGACAGACAGACAGACAGACAGACAGACAGACAGACAGACAGACAGACAGACAGACAGACAGACAGACAGACAGACAGACAGACAGACAGACAGACAGACAGACAGACAGACAGACAGACAGACAGACAGACAGACAGACAGACAGACAGACAGACAGACAGACAGACAGACAGACAGACAGACAGACAGACAGACAGACAGACAGACAGACAGACAGACAGACAGACAGACAGACAGACAGACAGACAGACAGACAGACAGACAGACAGACAGACAGACAGACAGACAGACAGACAGACAGACAGACAGACAGACAGACAGACAGACAGACAGACAGACAGACAGACAGACAGACAGACAGACAGACAGACAGACAGACAGACAGACAGACAGACAGACAGACAGACAGACAGACAGACAGACAGACAGACAGACAGACAGACAGACAGACAGACAGACAGACAGACAGACAGACAGACAGACAGACAGACAGACAGACAGACAGACAGACAGACAGACAGACAGACAGACAGACAGACAGACAGACAGACAGACAGACAGACAGACAGACAGACAGACAGACAGACAGACAGACAGACAGACAGACAGACAGACAGACAGACAGACAGACAGACAGACAGACAGACAGACAGACAGACAGACAGACAGACAGACAGACAGACAGACAGACAGACAGACAGACAGACAGACAGACAGACAGACAGACAGACAGACAGACAGACAGACAGACAGACAGACAGACAGACAGACAGACAGACAGACAGACAGACAGACAGACAGACAGACAGACAGACAGACAGACAGACAGACAGACAGACAGACAGACAGACAGACAGACAGACAGACAGACAGACAGACAGACAGACAGACAGACAGACAGACAGACAGACAGACAGACAGACAGACAGACAGACAGACAGACAGACAGACAGACAGACAGACAGACAGACAGACAGACAGACAGACAGACAGACAGACAGACAGACAGACAGACAGACAGACAGACAGACAGACAGACAGACAGACAGACAGACAGACAGACAGACAGACAGACAGACAGACAGACAGACAGACAGACAGACAGACAGACAGACAGACAGACAGACAGACAGACAGACAGACAGACAGACAGACAGACAGACAGACAGACAGACAGACAGACAGACAGACAGACAGACAGACAGACAGACAGACAGACAGACAGACAGACAGACAGACAGACAGACAGACAGACAGACAGACAGACAGACAGACAGACAGACAGACAGACAGACAGACAGACAGACAGACAGACAGACAGACAGACAGACAGACAGACAGACAGACAGACAGACAGACAGACAGACAGACAGACAGACAGACAGACAGACAGACAGACAGACAGACAGACAGACAGACAGACAGACAGACAGACAGACAGACAGACAGACAGACAGACAGACAGACAGACAGACAGACAGACAGACAGACAGACAGACAGACAGACAGACAGACAGACAGACAGACAGACAGACAGACAGACAGACAGACAGACAGACAGACAGACAGACAGACAGACAGACAGACAGACAGACAGACAGACAGACAGACAGACAGACAGACAGACAGACAGACAGACAGACAGACAGACAGACAGACAGACAGACAGACAGAAATCCTTCTTTATAGGTATAGATAGGTATATATATATATATATATATATATATATATATATATATATATATGAGGGGGTTAGAAGGAAAGGGGTGTAAGTGACCTACACACACCCCTTTCCTTCTGAGTCACTCATATATATCTATATAATAAAACCAAGTTGGTTCGTTTGTTTGTAAGGGATAAACTCAAGAACGGCAGGACGGAATTGGATGATTCTTTTTTCAGTTGATGTGTTTTGGTTTGCGTCAGGTTTATACGCAAAAAAAATATTAAAAATCTACGCGAAAAACTGAAAAATAGTAAAAACCCGATATTTTACATTTCCCGCCATTCGTCGCATAGATACTGTTTTAGACTACTATGATTATTATCGGTGCAAATCAACCGGCGTCGCATTCAATATGAAGCGTCGTTGCTGGGCTAACAAACATGTTGATGAGGGTTACTTTGATTGAATGGTCAATAGTGCCTGATTTTCACAGAACATCTGTTCGTTACAACTGTGTTAGAAATACTGAATACTGAAATACTTAGAAACTGAGTTAGAAATGTTTGTTCGATTTAATCGACGTTTTTCGGCGAAAGAAGTATGAAGATTTTTAAATACCAGTTAGCCCGGACGTTTCGAGCTACTACTGGTCTTCGCTCATCATCTGCGGACAACTTTTTCGCCCATTAGGTTCTACTTAGGTTCTACTTTTCTTGAATTTCAATGCAAATTTCGAAATTGCAAATTGTCATCAGAAACACATATATACATACATACACACACACATACATACATACATACATACATACATACATACATACATACATACATACATACATACATACATACATACATACATACATACATACATACATACATACATACATACATACATATATACATACATACATATATACATACATACATACATACATACATATATACATACATACATACATACATACATATATACATACATACACACACATACATCTCAAACATTGAATACAATCAACATTTGATTGATGTGTTTTGATTTTACACGTTTTAACGGTTTAATATACGGTGCTTAAGTGTTAAAGTTTGAATAACTTTTGAATGAACCTTCCGATTTCAAATAACTCGGTTTCGTTTGATAGATCTCAACAGTAATTTTCAAATGATAATAAATCGTCTGATGTTTTACATTGAATTAATGCTTATATATTACAAAAATATTTTTTAAATACCATTTTTTCACATTTCTTTATGTTACTTTCAAACTACAAGCCCAATCGTCATGAAATTTGGAAGTTAAGGGTTTGCAAGGCTCTTCTTTCATATGCAATCTATTTGGTTAAAATCGGTTAAGGGACCTATGAGATAATGAAGCCCCATATTTTTCGTATTTTTATACATAACTTTTGAACTAAAAGTCCGATCAGTATGAAATTCAATAGCGACCTATGGGACACCTAGACCTTTCATTTAACACTAAGAACATTAAAATCGGTCCAGCCATCTCCGAGAAAAGTGAGTGAGATTGAAAGCGTCACATACACACACATATAATACACACACACAGAAAATGCTCAGTTTTCGAAACTGAGTCGAATGATATATGACATTCGGCCCGCAGGACCTTCCTTCCATTTCTCGTTTTTCGAGTGATTTCTATACCTTTATACTATCTTATATATAAAAATGGAAGTGAAAAAGTTCGACCGCGCATCACTTGAGAACGGAGCGTCCGATTTGAGCCGTCTTTTCTTTATTGTGTTCGTTTCCACCACCGCTATGTTTTTAGGGCGAGAAAAATTGAAAAATTTACTGGGAAGATAGGAAAACTCGAAAAATTAGTTTTCCATATAAAACCCGCAACGCATTGTATGCGCCATGTCATTGGCTGCTATGATCATCGTACGATTTTTTGCAGCACCGTTGTCGTATTCAAACAAACACGTGGTTACCTTCATTGAAATCGCCACATCGAACAATGCTATTAAACATTTTGGGGGTTTACAATTTCAGAAAATAACCATTTCAATAGATACAACTTATTAATCAACCTAAACTCAAGCCTAAAGCGTCAACAATAAAATTTGTTAATTTCATTCATTCGTTCATTCATTTATCAAATTTATGAAACAAACACGAATCATTTTCATTCCTTTTTACATCGGATGCGTAGCCAGAAGATCCAGTGCAGGTTAACAAAAGGTTTAAGCACTAAATTCACTAAATTGCCACTTCCCAATCATCAAAAGAAGAATACATTTTGCATATGTTAACGGATTATGGGCATATTCGGTTTAACTGAATATCAAGCTAATAAATCAACAGTAAGAGCATATGATTTAGAAATTAAAAAAAAGTGAACGAAGCAACTATTATACATCGTATTTAAGGGATCAGTCCCGGCGTAGTGATTAGCATTCACGCCTTTCACGCCGAGGACCCGGGTTCAAATCCCAACCCCGCAGAAGTCAGGAATGACCCAAGCTGGTTAAAGTGACTATGATCAAAACAAAAAAAATCGTATTTAACTTTCAGTCGATTTCATTTCGTATTAGACTCTTTAGAAGAGTAAAAAGGTTTATAAAATGACGCTTTTATGTTAAATTGTTTTAGTGCGTTAATTACCAAAGGAAACACAGCGATCAATTGATTTTGTGGAATAATAAAATTTAGTTTGTTTTGAGAATAACAGTTATCGAGATTCAGCAATGCAATTTCTTTGGGTAATTCTTATCAATAGATTTCTGAATCAAAAAAAAATCTAATGACTATTGATATTGAATACATATCAGAATATAAAATTGACCCTTAAATTATCGAGAAATTCCAACGTTGCAGCAGACGATATTAGCCGTCGTACCAAATTTTACAACAAGTATATTAACATCCAGTATTACTTTTTATAACCAGCAGAGTTTTTAAAACAAGACTCAATGCAACTACCACCAACACGACTGATGATATTGCGGGGATTGGCAAACCAACTTTTACACCGATATGCATTTCTTACTAATGACTTAACACAGTTGTTAAATTTAGACATTCTCTGAAATCCCGGCGTTTCGAAACGCAGAACTCCTTAGACAACGGCAAAACTTGACTTATACCTAGAATATATCCCTTTTTCTAAAACGCAGCAGGAGTTCATCTGAATTTTACATATCGTATATTTAGTCTAATTTGTGGCAGTACGAAGTTTGCCGGGTCTTCTAGTATATTTATATAGTAGAAAGGCAAAACGATGCGAGCTTGATCTAGTGACTATCTTTTCATGAAAGTATATTCAAAAGAAGCTTAAGTTTTGATTTTCATGCAAAAATAATTATCTGAAGGAGCGTCAGCTAAGAAATAGTTCCATTTCTTTTTTTCATATCAAATGCTCTATTCAGTTTTTTTTCTAATTCAGATATATTGCAAAATTGAAGCCAAGCAAACTAATAGTAAAATTTTGAGATCAACCATTTTGTTGTAGATATCCTTTTTCTTCAAAAGTGAAATATAATGATAATTTTTCTGAACTCCTTGTTTTTCAAAGATGCTAACTTTTGAACGCATGATATTAACATCAAAATATCACAAAATCTGCTATGAACACATATTTCATATTGTCAATTCAAAACAAGTTTCGTATGTGGCTCTAAAGCCCGAATGTTAAGGCCGTCTGTAGACCCGTTTGAGGCGTAATTTCTAATTATATATATATATATATATATATATATATATATATATATATATATATATATATATATATATATATATATATATATATATATATATATATATATATATATATATAGAACGGCATATATATATATATATATATATATATATATAAGAACGGCATTCCGTCCTGCCGTTCTTGAGTTTATCCCTTACAAACAAATGAACCAACTTGGTTTTATTATATAGATGGGTCATTCCACGGGAAATTTACAGTCAAAATTTTTTTTCTCTCCGGAACAATTTTTTTTACGTTCTTTGTACGAAAAAAATCGACACGTATTTTTATATTTCGATGTTACTGTTGGAATTAGCAAGATATGATTTTTTAAAGTATTGTAATTCGAAAAAGTTACTATTTTTTAAATGCTGATTGTAAACATAATTTGTAATATCAAAAAATGACTTTCTACCAGATGTGTTCACTATTCCACAAGCTTTCAAAATTGGTGTACCATACCTCCTCTCGATTGTTTTTTAATAGTTGAATAATGCATTTTTTTAAACAATTGCAATATTTTCAAAGTTGGAACTTTTCTTTCTCGATTTTACCAACAGAATAGACCAAATCCTTTCAAAATGTTACCACATTCCCATCCTTACAACCCACCTAGACAACAAAACTTTCCGCCACCACAAAACGCTTTCATGCCTAGATTCCCTACTCAACCGAAACCAATACCCATGGAAGTGGATCCTTCCATAAGATCCAGACAGATCAATTATATGAACAGACCTCATTTCCATTTAGAACATGATTATCACGATTACAATAATTATTATGAACAATACACACCAGATTACAATTATTACCATTATCCAGATTATTATGAACAAAATTATGGTGAACAAGAAACAATGCAAGCACCGGATCACTTTTCAAATTCGCACTCTATAGAAACAGAGCATGAACAACCAGACAACAATAAAGCAGATAACACGGATCAACAACAGGTTGATGATTTAAATTTTCACATGGTAATTCATCATCACGCAACGACGTGAATAACTTTATTCCCTATATCGTAGTGCATACTAGTAAAGGGGACTTAAAATTTTTGATTGATTCTGGAAGTAACCGAAACTATCTATCCCCGAAACACGTGAATCTACAAAACTGCAGGTATACAAACCCAACTACCGTTCGAAATGTTAAAGGATTACATACGGTGAACCAATTCGTAGAACTAAACCCATTTCTAGAAATTCCTGATACGCAAAAACAAATTTTTCTTATTTTCGATTTCCACTCGTTTTTTGATGGTCTGATAGGATACGAAACTTTAAAGAACCTGAATGCAGACATCATCACCTCAACGAACGAACTAAAATTTCCAAAGGGTAGAATCACAATGAAACGAAAATACCCTGATGTAATGTCAATCTACTTGAATTCTCATGAGTCAAAGATTGCGAATATTCCTGCGAACGTAAATGGCGACTTTTTGGTAGAAAACGATTTAGAAATTAATCCTAATATAATTTTGCACTCCGGATTATATAAAGCAGAAAACGGGATTACGAAAATATTAATCACAAATTATTCTCTAGAATCCCGCAAGGTTGAGTTGAACACTAGCTTTTTGAAACTCGAAATAAACAACTTTGAAACAGGAATCCCGGAGGATGAGCCACGTATGAAAGAATCTCTGCGAAAACAAATTAGAACCGACCATCTCAATGATGATGAAAGGAAAAAAATATTAAATCTTATTTCTCGGTACGAAGATATCTTTTTCATCGAGGGCACACAACTTTCGTTCACAAACGCTATTAAACACAGCATCAGAACAAAAGATGAGATGCCTATACATGTTAAATCGTATAGATATCCATTTTGCCATAGAGATGAAATTAAACACCAAATCTCTAAGCTTTTGGATCAAAGAATTATTCGGCCTTCAAGCAGTCCATGGACTTCCCCTGTTTGGATAGTTCCAAAAAAAATGGATGCTTCCGGCAAAAAGAAATGGCGGTTAGTCATCGACTACCGCAAATTAAATGAAAAAACGATCGATGATCGTTATCCTATACCAAATATCACAGATATTTTGGATAAATTAGGACGATGCATGTACTTCACGACTTTAGATCTCGCATCTGGATTTCACCAGGTCGAGGTAGACGAAAGGGACATTCAAAAAACAGCTTTTAGTGTCGAAAATGGACACTATGAGTTCCTTAATGCCTTTCGGGTTGAAGAACGCACCGTCAACGTTTCAACGTGTGATGGACAACGTTCTTCGTGAACACATTGGTGTCATCTGCTTGGTATACATGGATGACATCATTGTTTTTTCAACTAGCCTTACAGAGCATGTTGATAATCTTGCAAAAATTTTCCGGACTTTGCAAGAGCACAATTTGAAAGTACAATTGGACAAGAGCGAATTCTTGCAAAGGGAAGTCGCTTTCCTAGGCCATATTGTCACTCCAGAGGGCGTTAAGCCTAATCCGGACAAAATTGCAATCATTGAAAACTGGCCTATCCCTGTAAATGAAAAAGAATTACGTGGATTCCTTGGAATCCTCGGTTACTACAGGAAATTTATAAAAGATTTTGCTAAGATAGCAAAACCTTTGACAAATGCATTAAGAAAAGGAGAGGAAATTTCCCATTGTAAAGAATTTGTAGATGCTTTTGAAAAGTGCCGAAACATTCTAACTGGGAGTAACATTCTACAGTATCCCGACTTCAGCAAACAATTTATTCTAACTACAGACGCCTCAAATTTTGCAATTGGCGCTGTATTATCACAAGGCTGTATAGGAAGCGATAAGCCAATAGCCTTCGCTTCTAGAACATTGAACAAAAGTGAAGAGAAATACTCCGCAATCGAAAAGGAGTTATTAGCAGTAGTATGGGCCTGCAAATATTTCCGCCCATATCTCTACGGAAGGAAATTTGTTCTATACACAGACCATAAACCTTTGACGTATGGTCTCAATTTAAAAGACACCAATAACAGATTGGTCCACTGGCGTCTTTCCCTTAGTGAATTCGATTATGAAATTCGCTATCGGCCAGGCAAACAAAATATTGTTGCCGATGGCCTCTCTCGAGTTCGAAACGAACTTAATATTAACGAAAATGAGGACGTGTCGTCTGATGATGCTACCGTGCACTCGGCAGACACTGACGACTCAGAATTCATAAGTTGCACTGAGAAACCGCTGAACAGTTTCAGTAACCAAATAATATTGAAAATAGGTCCAGATGAACCAGATAACTATGAACAAATTTTTCCGAGAGTATATCGAAGAACGATTACAAGACTCGTCTTCGGTGTACCCGCAATTTTCAAAATGTTTAAAGACTTTATGGATTTGAGAAGAGCGAATTGTATTTATTGTCCAGAAAGTCTCATGAATTTAATCCAAACAGGTTATAAAAACCATTTCAGTAGAACGAAACCGTTTAAAATTTACTTAACGCAAAAATTAATGATCGATCTAAGAACCTTGGAGGAACAAAACATCATCATTGAACAGACACACGATCGCTCGCATAGAGGTATATGGGAGAATCTCCAACAAATTTCTAAAAGATTTTACTTTCCTAAGATGAAAGCAAAAATTAGAGATTATATTAAGTTCTGTGAAACCTGTCACAAGAACAAATATGAACGTCATCCCTTTAAAATTAAGCTAGGTTCTACCCCTAATCCTAATAGACCTCTAGATATTGTACTTATTGATATTGTTACCGCGCAGCAAATATACTTCCTTTCAGCAGTCGATAAGTTTTCCCGCTTTGGATCATTGACACATATTAAATCAAGAAGCATAGTAGACGTCAGAAAAGGACTGACAAAATTCATAAAAACGTATGGAACACCGAAGAAAATAATATGTGACAATGAACCGTCTTTGCGATCAGTAGAAGATGAAATTATTTTAGCACATGAAAAGTCAAAAAAACAGAACCTTGACTATCACAACAAACATAGAGAAATCGAACCAGATTTCGAGCCGAACAAAATCGCATAGGTATAACAAAGTGCAAGGAATAAAAAAGAAGACCAAACCACAGTATTCACCGATCAGAGTGGTCGAGGACAAAGGCAGAACCTTTGAAGACGACTCTGGCCGGGAGATACACAAAGAGAATGTGAAACGGATCTAAAAGACCGTGTTGCACATTCTTTTCAAGTACAATAACTAATGCTTTGTATATTTTTAGGCCAACAAGATGGAAAATACGGCAAGGATAATCCTAACAATATTCCTCATAAACACCAACATCCCACCATCCTACCAACAATCCATTCAAATCCACGACATTACCAACAACGCAGGAGCGTTGCTTTTACAAAGGGGGGAAGGGAGAGTAATTGCTGGACATGACAGACTATTGCATATTATCGATTTCCCACAATTCGAAATTTCCGTATCAATTATTGAAAACGTAATCAATCAGCTAAACAATTCATCCAGTGATTTCTCAGATATCATCAGAATGAAACTAAAAGAAATTAAATCATTCTTCAGTTTGTTACATATCAAATCAAATAGAAACAGACGCTCAATTAACATGTTAGGAAGTGCAATCAAATTTATTACAGCCAACCTAGACGCAGAAGATATGATTCTAATTGACCATAATTTGAATGAGCTTAGAAAAACAGGAAATTCTCTGATAAAGCAAAATAATAGACAGATAAAAATCAACACAAAATTCGAAAACAGACTTCAACTGATTAACAACGAAATTAGAAACCATCAAAGCATTTTGCACAACATAATCGAAAAAGATGATTACATTATATCAGAATTTCAAAAACTATCAATCATTCTACAGATGGATACTTTCCTAGAAACTCTTAAATCAATCGAGTACGCAATAATGTTAGCCAAATTAAACATTGTAAGCAAATTTTTACTGACACCTAAAGAATTAGAGATAATAGCACAAGAGATCAAGAATCAGGGCTTAGAAATCAATAGACTCGACGATGCCAGCGGCTACCTCACAACCACCATAATTTACAAGGGATCGACATTAATCATCAGCGTAAACATTCCGCAACTAGTTACCACATCCTACAGAAAAATCATCATCGAACCATTACCTCTTCTCAATCATACAGCCAAGATACCCTACAAAACAGTATTTATGAATGAAATGGAGATTTTGGCAATCAACTCACAATGCCAAGAAAATCATAAAGTTACGATCTGTGAACGGACACAATTAACCGATATCAGCGATAGCCTATGCGAAGCACCACTTTTGCGAGGCCATCATGGTAATTGCAACCTTTCAGAAAAACCTCCAACTTCAGATATAAAAATGCTAGCCCCAGACACACTGTTGGTTCAAACCGTTCACCAAGATGTAAAAATCAACAGCACCTGCGGCGTCAGCAACGAAAAATTAACCGGAATCCACCTAGTAACATTCCGCAATTGTTCAATATACGTTGGAAACCAGCTCTATGAAAATTACGAACTTCAGTTCTACCAACCAATAATTCTTCCATTGCAACCTGGGAAAATAAAACCCCTGCAAATCGAAAGGCATGTAAATTTTACAGAGCTGCATGAACTCAATCTACAAAACAGACAACACCTAGAAACAATCGACGAAAAACACTTAGTCGGTTTCACATCGCTCAGCATTACCATAATTTTCATGATCGGACTTATAATTTTTGGCATCATCAAAATTCACCAGCTAACAGAAACAGGCGATTGCTCGGGACGAGCAATACTTGAAGAGGGACGAGTTAACGACGGATCCAAAATACACGCACCGAACGACAACCAACCAACTCTAACTCAACGATCAATCACCTGTACAGGAAAACAGTCAGCAGTTTTGATACCCAGCGACACCGGACAATCGAAGGCACCGAACATCGACATCGCCAGGTCTTGCAGGCTTAGCATATTTTAGGCAACAAGCTAGGGCAGTGAGCACCATAAATGATTCCAATAAAGCCATTCCATTATCGACCACTGTAGCGGGTAGTACTTAATTTCCCTTTTTAAAAACTCTTTGTATGTAAGTCAATTCTAATACAAATACAATTCTAATACAAAAAATAAATTAACAGCCAGCTTAACTGTTGAGTGCTATAAATTGAAAAATCAACATTTTCCACATGTTTTCAATGAATATTTGGCAATAAGTTTTAGGATTCTGGAAAGATTACCATTTCTAACTAATGTTGATTTCAGATAATCGCCGCCACCGCAATGTTTGTTCGATTTAATCGACGTTTTTCGGCGAAAGAAGTATGAAGATTTTTCAATACCAGTTAGTCCGGACGTTTCGAGCTACTACTGGTCTTCGCTCATCATCTGCGGACAACTTTTTCGCCCATTAGGTTCTACTTGGTTTATCTTTCTCCAAGTCCAAGTAGAACCTAATGGACGAAAAAGTCCGGACTAACTGGTATTTAAAAATCTTCATACTTCTTTCGCCGAAAACGACGATTAAATCGAACAAGCATTGCGGTGGTGGCGATTATCTGAAATCAACATTAGTTAGAAATGGTAATCTTTCCAGAATCCTAAAACTTATTGCCAAATATTCATTGAAAACATGTGGAAAATGTTGATTTTTCAATTTATAGCACTCAACAGTTAAGCTGGCTGTTAATTTATTTTTTGTAAAAGTAAATTCGATAGCTCTAGATAATGCCTAATTCCGTCTGCTGTAGTTGTCCGTTAATATGGTATGCAATATACATATATTGAAACAGAATCTTTATTCTTGCTAATAAACAGTTTTATGGGCTAGCAAATTTAAAAAATAATAAATGTTGTATAATGCGTTGGGGGTTCAGTTTATAAAAGAGCCTAATAGTCTAAAACTAATTCTTTCACATCATTTATCAAATTAATGAAATTAATCAGAACTGGAAACTTACTACGTTGTATGCGTTTCTAATGCATGTTTACATTTACATTTTCGTATGTTTGAAGAGCCCAGCAAGAAATGAAATTAGCAAATAACATTGATTATATTTTGAGGAATAATGAAACCTATCAGATTGGTTTAATATACTAACAAAGGTAATTGTTTGAGGACTTTCAGTAGAGTATAATTCATTCGATAAATTCTTACCAATCGATTGATAAGTAAAATTAAAAATCTAATGAATCTAATTGACATTCTCATTTCATACATATGAATATCAAATTTAAATTCAAAAATTACGGTGGCAATCACAACAAAGCTCTGATTTCGATAGAGGAAATCGTAAGTGTCAACAAATTATATGTTCAATAAACCAACAATTTGCGTAAAAAAAAACAAGCAAAATTTCAAATCAATAATGGGGGAATGCACAAAGGCGAAAGAAAACATTTGAGGGCGTTGAACAGAACAATCATAGATTTCGGCGGCAATGAAAATATAGTTGGTGGTGAAACGATTCTGTTCTCAAAAAGTTTTGAATGTATATTGCATATCATTAGATAGTTAACTGCAGTAGACGGAATTAGGCGTTATATAATAACATCGAGTCTACTTTTACAAAAAATAAATTGACACTCAGCACAACTGTTGGCTACTGAGAATTGAAAAATCAACATTTTCCATATGTTTTTAGCGTATATTTGGCAATACATTTTACGATTTTGATTGCCATTTCTAACTAATGGTTTAGCACAGTTGTAAGAAACAGATGTTCTATGAAAATCCGGTAGTCAATTAACCATTCCCTCAAAAGATAAACTTCTCAAAAACGCACAAAACTTAACCTACACTTTGAGTACATCCAAAATTTACTATTTACGGCATTTGATTCAATTGGTGGGAGTACGAAGTTTGCCGGGTCAGCTAGTATATATATCTATACCTATAAAGAAGGATTTCTGTCTGTCTGTCTGTCCGTATGTTCCTTATAGAATCGAAAACTACTGAACCAATCGGCATGAAAATATGCATGTAGGGGTTTTTGGGGCCAGGAAAGGTTTTAGTGATGGTTAGAAACCCCTCCCCCCACTAAGACGGGGGGCTCCCATACAAATGAAACACAAATTTCTGTATAACTCGACAACTAATCAAGCAAATAGAACAAAATTTGGCATGTGGGTGCTTTCGGTGACAAGAATTTATTCTATGGTAAATTGAGACCCCTCCCCTCTTTATAAGGGGAATTATAACTCCTCTCCTCTTTAAAAGGGGGGGCTCCATACAAATTTCCTCATAACTCGAGAACTAATCAAGCAAATGGAACCAAATTTGGCATGTGAAGGTTTTAGAGGGCAAGAATATTTTCTATAGTAAATTGGGACACCTCCCCACTTTAAGAGGGGGGGCTCCTGTACCAAAGAAACACAATTTTCCTCATAACTCGAGAAGTAATTAAGCAAATGGAACCACATTTAGCATGTGGGTGTTTTTGGAAACAAAAATTTTTTCTATGATGAATTGGGACCCCTCCCCGTTTTAGGAGGGGGGGATCCTATACACATGAAATACAAATTTCCTCATAACTGAAGAACTAATCAAGCAAATGGAACAAAATTTGGCATGTGGGTGTTTTCGAGGGCAAAAATATTTTCTATGGTGAATAAGGACACCTCCCCACTTTAAGAGGGGGGGGCTCCTATACAAAACGAAATACAAATTTCTTCATAACTCGAGAACTAATCAAGCAAATGGAACAAAATTTGGCATGGGGGTGTTTTTGGAGACAAAAATTTTTTCTATGATGAATTGGGACCCCTCCCCACTTTAGGAAAGGGGGCTCCTGTACAAATGAAATGCAAATTTCCTCATAACTCGAGAATTAATCAAGCAAATGGGACCAAATTTGGCATGTGAAAGTTTTCTAGGGCATGAATATTTTCTATGGTGAATTAGAACCCCTCCCCACTTTAAGAGGGGGGGCTCCTATACAAACGAAACACAAATTTCCTCATAACTCGAGAACTAATCAAGCAAATGGAACCAAATTTGGCACGTGGGTGTGTTTGGAGACAAAAAATTTTTCTATGATGAATTGGGACCCCTACCCACTTTAGGAGGGGGGCTCCTATACAAATGAAATTCAAATTTCCTCATAACTCGAGAACTAATCAAGCAAATAGAACCAAATTTGGCATGTGGAGGTTTCTGGAGGCAAAAATATTTTCTATGGTGAATTAGGACTCCTCCCAACTTTAAGAGGGGGTGCTTCTACACAAATGAAATACAAATTTCCTCACAGTTCGAGAACTAATCAAGCAAATGGAACCATATTTGGCATGTGGGTGTTTTTGGAGGCAACTATTTTTTCTATGATGAATTAGGACCCCTTAATTTTTTAAGAGGGGGGGCTCTCATACAAACGAAATACAAATTTCCTCATAACTCTAGAACTAATCAAGCAAATGGAACCAAATTTATCATGTGGGTGTTTTTGTGGGCAAGAATATTTTCTATGGATTACCCCACTTTAAAGAGGGGGGGGGGCTCCTATACAAATAAAAAACAAATTTCCTCATAACTCGAGAACTAGTCAAGCAAATGGAACCAATTTTGACATGTAAGTGGTTTTGGACGCAAGATTTTTTTCTATGGTGAATTGAGACCCCTCTCTTCTTTAGAAAGCAAGTTATGGCCCATCTCCCCTTTAAGAGGGTGGGCTTCCATACAAATGAAATGCAAATTTCCTCTTATCTCGAGAACTAATCAATCAAATGGAACCAAATTTGGCATGTGGGAGTTTAAGATGGCAGAAATTTTTTCTATGGTGAATTACGACCCCTTCCCCTTTTAAGAGGGGAGCTCCCATACAAATGAAATTCAAATTTCCTTATAACTTGAGAACTAATCAAGCAAATGGAACCAAATTTAGCATGTGGGAGCTTTTGGAGTCTTGAATTTATTTTACGATAGTTAGAGACCTCTCACCCCTGTGGTAGGGGGATATGGACTCTTATACAAATAAAACAGAAATTTTTGCGAAACTCAAAAACTAATCAAACTCGAGAAATTCGAGACTCTTCCATAAAACATTAGTCAATACAAGACCACAAAACTATCTATAGTAACACTAGATCATTCAGGACGAGACGGTCGCGAGTGTTGCCGGTGACCCGCCGTCGGATGCGCAGCCCACTGGGGGGCTTGCAAAACTCGAGATTGTGATAAAGATCATCCGAGATTCATGATTTATGTACAACACAGGTTAATTTGTGGCAATACGAAGTTTGTCGGGTCAGCTAGTATATATATATATATATATATATATATATATATATATATATATATATATATATATATATATATATATATATATATATATATATCTATACCTATAGAGAAGGATTTCTGTCTGTCTGTCTGTCCTGTGTTCCTTATAGAATCAAAAACTACTGAACCAATCGGCGTGAAAATTTGCATGTAGAGGTTTTTGGGGCCAGGAAAAGTTTTAGTGATGGTTAGAGACCCCTCCCCCCACTAAGAGGGGGGGCTCCCATACAAATGAAACACAAATTTCTGCATAACTCGAGAACTAATCAAGCAAATAGAACCAAATTTGGCATGTGGGTGTTTTCGGTGACAAGAATTTATTCTAGGGTAATTTGAGACCCCTCCCCTCTTTATAAGGGGAATTATAACTCCTCTCCCCTTTAAGACGGGGGGATTCCATACAAATTTCCTCATAACTCGAGAACTAATCAAGCAAATGGAACCAAATTTGGCATGTGTGTGTTTTTGGAGACAAAATTTTTTTCTATGATGAATTGGGAACCCTCCCCACTTTAAGTGGGGGGAGGGGCTCCTATACAAACGAAATACAAATTTCCTTATAAATCGAGAGCTAATCCAGCAAATGGAACCAAATTTGGCATGTAGGTGTTTTTGGAGGCAAGAATTTTTTCTATGATGAATAAGAACCTCTCCCCACTTTAGGAGGGGGGGCTCCTATACAAATGAAATACAAATTTCCTCATAACTCGAGAACTTATCAAGCAAATAGAACCAAATTTGGCATGTGGGTGTTTTCGGTGACAAGAATTTATTCTATGGTCAATTGAGACCCCTCCCTCTTTATAAGGGGAATTGTAAATCCTCTCCCCTTTAAGAGGGGGGGCTTCCATACAAATTTCCTCATAACTCGAGAACTAATCAAGCAAATGGAACCAAATTTGGCATGTGAAGGTTTTCGAGGGCAGGAAAATTTTCTACGGTGAATTAGGATCCCTCCTCACTCTAAGAGGGGGGGCTCCTGTACAAATGAAATACAAATTTCCTCCTAACTCGAGAACTAATCAAGCAAATAGAACAACATTTGGCATGTGGGTGTTTTTTTTTGGTGACAAGAATTTATTCTATGGTGAATTGAGACCCCTCCCCTCTTTATAAGAGGAATTATAACTCCTCTCCCCTTTAAGAGGGGGGGCTTCCATACAAATTTCCTCATAACTCAAGAACTAATCAAGCAAATGCAACCAAATTTGGCATGTGAAGGTTTTCGAGAGCAAGAAAATTTTCTATGGTGATTTGGGACCCCTCCCCACTTTAAGAGGAGGGGCTCCTGTACAAATGAAATACAAATTTCCTCATAACTCGAGAACTAATCAAGCGAATTGAACCAAATTTGGCATATGTGTTTTTGGAGACAATTTTTTTTTTTCAATGATGAATTGGGACCCCTCCCCACTTTAGGAGGGGGGGTCCTATACAAACGAAATACAAATTTCCTCATAACTCGAGAACTAATCCAGCAAATAGAACCAAATTTGGCGTGTAAGTGTTTTTGGAGGCAAGAATTTTTTCTGTGATGAATTAGGACCTCTTCCCACATTAGGAGGGGGGGCTCCAATACAAATGAAATACAAATTTCCCCATAACTCGAGAACTAATCAAGCAAATAGAACCAAATTCGGCATGTGGAGGTTTTTGGAGGCAAAAATATTTTCTACGGTGAATTAGGATCCTTCCACACTTCAAGAGGGGGGGGCTTTACACAAATGAAATACAAATTTCCTCATAATTCGAGAACTAATCAAGCAAATGGAACCATATTTGGCATGTGGGTGTTTTTGGAGGCAACCATTTTTCCCATTATGAATTAGGACTTCTTACCTTTTTAGGAGGGGGGGGCTCCCATTCAAACGAAATACAAATTTGCTCATAACTTTAGAACTAATCAAGCAAATGGAACCAAATTTGGCATGTGAGAGTTTTAGATGGCAGAATTTTTTTTCTGTGGTGTATTACGACCCCTTTTCCTTTTAAGAGGGTGGGCTCCCATACAAATGAAATACAAATTTCCTTATAATTTGAGTACTAATCAAGCAAATGGAACCAAATTTAGCATGTAGGAGATTTTTGAGTCTTGAATTTATTTTATGATAGTTAGAGACCTCTCACCCCTGTGGTAGGGGGATATGGACTCTCATACAAATAAAACAGAAATTTTTGCGAATCTCAAAAACTAATCCAACTCGAGAAATTCGACTCTTCCATAAAACATTAATCAATAACAAGACCACAAAAACTATCTATAGTAACACTAGATCATTCAGGACGAGCCGGTCGCGAGTGTTGCCGGTGACCCGCCGTCGGAAGCGCCGCCCACTGGGGGCTTGCAAAACTCGAGATAGTGATAAAGATCATCCGAGATTCATGATTTATGTACAACACAGGTTAATTTGTGGCAATACGAAGTTTGTCGGGTCAGCTAGTATATATATATATATATATATATATATATATATATATATATATATATATATATTAATTGTATATATATATATGGGTCATTCCACGGGAAATTTACAGTCAATTTTTTTTTCTCTCCGGAACATATTTTTACCGTTCTTTACTCAAAAAATCGACACGTATTTTTGTATTTCGATGTTACTGTTGGAATTCGCAAGATATGATTTTTTAAAGTATTTTAATTCGAAAAAAATATTATTTTTTAAATGCTGATTGTAAACATAGTTTGTGATATCAAAAAATGACTTTCTACCAGATGTGTTCACTATTCCACAAGCTTTCAAAATTGGTATACCATACCTCCTCTCGATTGTTTTTCAATAGTTAAATAGTGCATTTTTATAACCAATTGCAATTTTTTCAAAGTTGGAACTTTTTTTTCTCGATTTTTACCTTTGTTATACTATAACAAAGGTTTAAAATTTGGTCGAAAAACACGAAATTGATCCGAGGCCCGGAGGGTCAAGTCACATATACCAATCGATAGGGTTCGATGATTTGAGCAATGTCTGTGTGTGTGTGTGTGTGTGTGTGTGTATGTATGTAATGATTTTTTCTATCGCCTGTTTCTCAGAGATGGCTGAACCGAATCGTTCGCTATTACTCTTGTTTGAAAGGTATTATTGCCTAGTAGATCACTATTCAGTTGTTTCGTGATACGACGTTTCGTTTAAAAGTTATAAGCAAAAATGTGAAAACTACGTGACACGGGTTTCTCCGGAACTACATGACCGATTTCAACGATTTTAGTATCAAATGAAAGCTCTTGTTAAAACTAAATTCTTCAGAAACTTTTAATTGAAAACAAACAATTAGTTTAAAAGTTGTGTGTGTGTGTGTGTGTGTGTGTGTGTGTGTGTGTGTGTGTGTGTGTGTGTGTGTGTGTGTGTGTGTGTGTGTGTGTGTGTGTGTGTGTGTGTGTGTGTGTGTGTGTGTGTGTGATACAATTCATCTCCCGCTGGCCGGCAGCGCTTTTATGTAAAAAAATTGTTTGCAATCTATGTTTTATTTAATTTGCCCTTTGATTTTTCTATTTACCGTGAACGTACCATATTCTGCGCAGTTAAGACATTTTTATGATTCCTCCGCTATTATAAGTATTCTAGAGTTAAATTGATAACGTTGATAGCAGCAACATGTAGTGCTACGGTCTATAATATATAGTAAAAAACATGGGAATTAAAAGTCGACCAACAATTGAGTATATCTTTCGTTTTGTAAACTTGTCCATGGTGCCTAATTCTGCGCACTCTCTTGCCCATGTTCCTAATTCTGCGCATGTTTGTTCCTAATTCTGCGCACCTAAAAAATAACAATAAACATTCATACCATGTAGTTTATGTCTTTATACGATGAAAGCACATCAAAAATCTGACATTAGCCATTACCATGATTAAATCCATGATCTGGCCTTCTTGTGCTGTCCAGGTGGCACAGAAACATTATTATCATTTGGATTGGCTTATTTTAAATATTTTATTGTCGATAACGTGAAGGGCGAGTTCATTCGGGTTTTCTCTATACTGAACATTATACTTTAGACTAATATTAACAATTGTGTTTTCATATAGAAACCACTTCCCCACTCCCTGACAGCTCAATGAAGTTCGACTGTCAAAAAAAATCAGAAGACATGGTTCCATGAATTGGCGTTCGTAGGTTCGGACCCCGAGCCGTAACACAGGATTCCAATCAATGCAAGTTAAAGGTTCTACTTGAATTTCTATGCCTCTATACCTCAGCCATTTGGGAGAAGTTGCGTATTTTTTCGCGATTTCTTCATAGGATACATTACTGCGCAGAATTTGGAACATGAATAAAAAATCTGTGCCTAAATCTGCGCACTACTGCATCGCATTTTTCCAACGAAAACAAGGCATGCAATCACTCTTTTTGCCTAAAACATGACTAAAACTAATTATTCTTTCTAATTATGCTGGGTAATTTGATCATTGCAAAGAGATTTATAAAAAAAATAACACAATGGCCATAGTTATGCACAATGTTGAAAAATACATATATAAAGAAAAATGCGCAGAATTAGGAGCTGCGCAGAATATGGTACGTTCACAGTATCTGTTGAAGCAAACAATTTTAAACCTGGAGATGAAATGTGTTAGCTCTACTGTTCATCCAACGACCCATTTCTAGAATGCCTGGATATACACGCACATTCCGATGTCGCCTTCATAACCAGCAAGCCCTGCATGAATATTTTTCATATTCATACTTCCAGAATAATTTTATTATTCTGGCGCGTATTTAGTTTTGTCATAGGATTAAAATAATTCACATTCATACACGATACCATAATACCACATTTGTCCTCCCTGTTTCGTATGTTTGAGTTATATGATGGATGTTCTGCAATAAAATAATTAATTAGAATATAGACATTATACCAGAAGATCATAGCTAAATCCGGCCAACAATCCGATCTCCATCTGCAAAAAAAAGGGGGGGGGGGCGGGGGGCGACTCCTTTTATATATATATATATATATATATATATATATATATATATATATATATATATATATATATATATATATAAAGAAGGATTTCTGTCTGTCTGTCTGTCTCCGTATGTTCCTTATAGAATCAAAAACTACTGAACCAATCGGCATGAAAATATGCATGTAGAGGTTTTTTGGGGCCAGGAAAGGTTTTAGTGATGGTTAGAAACCCCTCCCCTCATTAAGAGGGGGGGGCTCCCATACAAATGAAACACAAATTTCTGCATAACTCGACAACTAATCAAGCAAATAGAACAAAATTTGGCATGGGGGTGTTTTCGGTGACAAGAATTTATTCTATGGTAAATTGAGACCCCTCCCCTCTTTATAAGGGGAATTATAACTCCTCTCCTCTTTGAAAGGGGGGGCTTCCATACAAATTTCCTCATAACTCGAGAACTAATCAAGCAAATGGAACCAAATTTGGCATGTGAAGGTTTTCGAGAGCAAGAATATTTTCTATAGTAAATTAGGACCCCTCCCCACTTTAAGAGGGGGGGCTCCTGTACAAATGAAACACAATTTTCCTCATAACTCGAGAAGTAATTAAGCAAATGGAACCAAATTTGGCATGTGGGTGTTTTTGGAGACAAATTTTTTTCTATGACGAATTGGGACCCCTCCCCGTTTTAGGAGGGGGGGGGGATCCCATACACATGAAATACAAATTTCCTCATAACTGAAGAACTAATCAAGCAAATGGAACAAAATTTGGCATGTGAAAGTTTTCGAGGGCAAGAATATTTTCTATGGTTAATAAGGACCCCTCCCCACTTGAAGAGGGGGGGCTCCTATACAAACTAAATACAAATTTCCTCATAACTCGAGAACTAATCAAGCAAATGGAACAAAATTTGGCACGTGGGTGTTTTTGGAGACAAATTTTTTTTCTATGATGAATTGGGACCCCTCCCCATTTTAGGAAGGGGGGCTCCTATACAAATGAAATGCAAATTTTCTCATAACTCGAGAATTAATCAAGCAAATGGAACCAAATTTGGCATGTGAAAGTTTTCTAGAGTATGAATATTTTCTATGGTGAATTAGAACCCCTCCCCACTTTAAGAGGGGGGGCTCCTATACAAACGAAATACAAATTTCCTCATAACTCGAGAACTAATCAAGCAAATGGAACCAAATTTGACACGTGGGTGTTTTTGGAGACAAAATTTTTTTCTATGATGAATTGGGACCCCTACCCACTTTAGGAGGGGGGGGCTCCTATACAAATGAAATTCAAATTTCCTCATAACTCGAGAACTTATCAAGCAAATAGAACCAAATTTGGCATGTGGAGGTTTCTGGAGGCAAAAATATTTTCTATGGTGAATTAGGACCCCTCCCAACTTTAAAAGGGGGTGCTTCTACACAAATGAAATACAAATTTCCTCATAATTCGAGAACTAATCAAGCAAATGGAACCATATTTGGCATGTGGATGTTTTCGGAGGCAACCATTTTTTCTATGATGAATTAGGACCCCTTACTTTTTTAAGAGGGGGGGCTCTCATACAAACGAAATACAAATTTCCTCATAACTCTAGAACTAATCAAGCAAATGGAACCAAATTTTTCATGTGGGTGTTTTTGTAGGCAAGAATATTTTCTATGGTATATTTTCTATGGATTTCCCCACTTTAAGAGGGGGGGCTCCTATACAAATGAAAAACAAATTTCCTCATAACTCGAGAACTAATCAAGCAAATGGAACCAAATTTGACATGTAAGTGGTTTTGGACGCAAGATTTTTTTTCTATGGTGAATTGAGACCCCTCTCTTCTTTAGAAAGCGAGTTATGGCCCATCTCCCCTTTAAGAGGGTGGGCTTCCATACAAATGAAATGCAAATTTCCTCTTATCTCGAGAACTAATCAATCAAATGGAACCAAATTTGGTATGTGTGAGTTTTAGATGGCAGAAATTTTTTCTATGGTGAATTACGACCCCTTCCCCTTTTAAGAGGGGAGCTCCCATACAAATGAAATTTAAATTTCCTTATAACTTGAATACTAATCGAGCAAATGGAACCAAATTTGGCATGTGGGAGATTTTGGAGTCTTGAATTTATTTTACGATAGTTAGAGATCTCTCACCCCTGTGGTAGGGGGATATGGACTCTCATACAAATAAAACAGAAATTTTTGCGAAACTCAAAAACTAATCGAACTCGAGAAATTCGAGACTCTTCTATAAAACATTAGTCAATACAAGACCACAAAAACTATCTATAGTAACACTAGATCATTCAGGACGAGACGGTCGCGAGTGTTGCCGGTGACCCGCCGTCGGAAGCGCCGCCCACTGGGGGCTTGCAAAACTCGAGATTGTGACAATGATCATCCGAGATTCATGATTTATGTACAACACAGGTTAATTTGTGGCAATACGAAGTTTGTCGGGTCAGCTAGTATATATACATATATACCTATATATCTATAGATGTGTGTGTGTTAACAAGTATTCTATGCGTAACAAGTGTGTTTTTTTTATTCAAACATGTTTTTTTTATTATTGTTTTTTTTATAGTTTTTGTTTAATCTTATATTCCTGACTCTGATTCTTCCTCACTTCCTTCGTTTTTATAAATCTCCTCTGCCTTTGCTTTTAACTTTTCTTTGTTTTTTGCTAGTTCTATCCAATCATCTTCTGTTAGCCCTGTTATCTTAGTTTTATCTTCTTCTATACAGGCATTCCATGTCTTAGCAGGTCTACCTCTTTTCTTTTTTTTATATTTCAGTCCTTTTGCAACTTTCAATGGGTGTCCCGATTGTCTCCTTTGAATGTGACCCCAGTATGTTATCCTCATTACTCTTATTTTTTTAACCGCTGTCTTTCCATCTAATAATCTCGATAATTTAATCCTTCCCTTAGGCCTTTGTTTGTTTATTTGCATAGTAGCGTAAAGGAAACCCTTTATAATTTGCTACCAGCGATTTTGTCATGGATATGTACAACAATTCTCTACAATATTTTAGCATTTCTTTTAGAATTTGCATTTCATATCTACTTATAGATTTCCTATTCCTCTTAATAAGTACCGCTGCTTTCAGTCCGTAAGTGATTGCTGGGGATACTACTGTCTTGTAGATCAATTTGGCTAATTTCCATGTTGGTTTATACCGCCTCAGAAACTCAATGATAACCTTACTACTTCCTATGGCTTGCCTACACCTTTTTCTAGTTGTTTGTGGTCTGTCTAGTGTCTCCGTTAAATATGTCCCCAAATATCTCATATTCTTAACTACATTGTATTCCTCTTTATCTATCTTAATTTTTTCTGGTATGTTTCTATCACTATGTGGCTCTCTAATCAAAATTTGGCTTTTGCTACTATTTATTTCTAATCCTACCTTAGCTAACTCTATTTTCATTAGTTGTATAATTCTCTCTATTTCTTCTACTCTTCTCGCAATTATCAAGATATCTTGACCAAACTCGTGACTTTAGTCATGACCTTGAAATGCGGTCAGGCATATATTAATATTTTTTTGAAACGATGATTCTACAATTGATGAAGGGACGGTAAGGGAAAGTAATGAAGAAGGATTTTTTCGGGAATGAAGGGGAAGGGTGGAAAGGAAGGGGGGGGGGGGTAATAGGTAGCTATGCTTAACAAGTTGTCGTTGTGACTCCTATCTTTTGTCCAATGCTGGAAGGTGCATGGGTCGAACCAAGCTGTAATCAGAGATTATAACCGGATTTGAACCCACAACACCTGCCAGGGCGTGTCGCTCACTGGTACCCGTGTACCTTTGAACCACAGAGGCGCTGGTCCAGTCAATTGTAGAATCATCGTTTCAAAAAAATATCAAGATATCGTCCGCAAACGCCAATATTACTGGCATTTTTTCGTTGCTAAGTTCTAGTATATTAATCTCAGGGTATTGTTTTTACCTTTGTTATACTATAACAAAGGTTTAGGAATTGGTCGAAAAACACGAAATTGATCCGAGGCCCGGAGGGCCGAGCCACATATACCAATCGACAGGGTTGGACGAACTGAGCAATGTCTGTGTGTGTGTGTGTGTGTATGTGTGTATGTATGTGCGGAGCGCAACTTTTCTATCGCCTGTTTCTCGGAGATGGCTGAACCGATCTGTTCGCTATTACTTTTGTTTGAAAGGTATTATTGCCTAGTATATCACTATTGAATTGTTTCGAGGTCCGACATTTCGTTTAAAAGTTATAAGTAAAAAAGTAAAAATTACGTGACACGATTTTCTCCGTACCCAAATGACCGATTTCAACGATCTTGGTATCGAATGAAAGCTCTTGTTAACACTAAATTTTTCGGATAAATTTTATTGAAAACAAACGATCAGTTTAAAAGTTATGCTTAAAAAACCTGTTTTGACAAGGTAATAATTATCGCCTGTTTCTTAGAAATGACTAAAGCGATTTAGACGCTATTAGTCTCATTTGACAGGTAACATAACCTAATAGATCACTATTGATTTGTTTTTTGATTGGACGTTTAATTTGAGAGTTATGATCAATTGAATACAACACATTAAAATTTACAATAATTTATAACGATTTCATCTAAGATGATTTATCTAGTTTGAATTATTTTGGCATCAAATTAGAGATTTTAATGCTACAAATATATCTGCAAAATTTCAGAAGAATCGGTTTTGCCGATCAAAAGATATTAACCCTCCAACACTCGCGCCGACTTTTGTAATTCGGTTACTCGTGCGCACAATGGTCCAAAGCCAAAAAGACATGCGCATTAGAATTTTGACTGGGAAAACTTGGTTTTAGGTTTATGGAACCTTCGGAAGAATTTCTTGAAATTGAAAGTTCTATCGTCTGGTGCAATTTAAATTTTGATTAATCCCCCTATAAGTGAAATAAAAAAATTATTTTTCTTCAGTTTCAATATAACACATTGATGTGTTCTGCAAAGTTTTAGAACATATTATTACAAGAAATTTTGTTGAATACAGTAACCTTCTATCTATTAAGCGAAGAGAGAAAAATCTTATTCATTGTATATGAATTTGTAAGATCAGTTTTTTCTATTTTAGCTCTTTTTGTAATTGTTGGATTCCTTTTTCATGTATTACAAAATTGTATAAATAGTAAAAATACACAACTTTGATTAATATAGTATACCTCTATGTTTGTTTGTTTAGGTACTGTAGAACTTTGATTAAAAAAAAGCCTTAATTTTGACCCCGAATGACTCGATGTTGTGCATACAGACACCATTTTTACATAAGAAGAAACGAGAGAAACTTCCAGGGCCAATCGCGGTACAACTCACATGCTGATTGCTTCGTTTCTGTGATGTCAGTTTATGCTGATCTATTTGCCCAACAATTTAAAGTATTAATGCATAATTATGACATTTTGCTCATAACAAGGTAATTGAAGAACATACGTTAGTTAAGCAGAGATTTGTAACTTTATAACAATATGGCATTCAAAAACCTACACGTGTTGTACAAAATGCAACAGCGTGAGTAATCGAAGGTTAATAGAAATTGATGAAATTTATTCAAGAAAACTTTATTGATGTCAATCAAAAATAATGGCGTTACAGAAATTTATGCGTAGTTCAAAAACCTATGAACTAGACTTTCACTACGCAATGTATATGTTAAAGAATAATATTTCCTCTTATAACTTGCTTTTACTTGCCCTTACTCAAATTAGAAACAACCAGCTTACCCTTACTCAGTAATTTCATGAAAAAAGGATCTATCAAAATTTATAGGTGCTGCTATTTTGTTCAAATTTTGTAAACTTATTAAATTTCCAAAAATTTAATGAAAACCAACGCACCACGCAACGTTAACCAATAGATGAATTATGTTTCGAAGACGTGTCGATTTCTATCTCAAATAGCAAGTAAGACCGTATAACAAAGGTTCCTTTCACCACTAGGTGGATTAAATCGGGTTTTTAATCTCCATTAGTATCTTTTGGATTATTAATGTGAAAATGTATGGAGACAATGGGCAACCTTGCTTAATCCCTTTGGCTTTTGTCCGTTCCTCTGTTCTAACACCTTCCCAAAGAACACTCGTGCGTTCTGAAGACATTGCCTGAAGGACTCTATTAATGATGTGTCCAGGTACATTGAGCTCATTTAATATTTGTTCAACCTGTACGTATTATTTTAAATTTTAAATATTAGGGTCTTTTTAGTACTATAATCTAACTTATCTACTACTTACAGAAGCAATATCCACGTAATCAAAAGCTTTTTTTTATGTCCACAGACACTAGTACAATTGTATTCCCACTATTCCAGTTCTCTTCCATGCATCTTCTTGCAAAAAAGATCTGGTCGTCCGTCGATCGGTTTTGGGTAAATGCTGTTTGATGAAATCCCGGTTCTCCAGCGTATTTCACCAATCTTTTCACCAGCCATTTTGCATATATTTTATACCCTAAGTTACTTAGAGTTATTCTCCTAAAATCTGTTGTCTCTTTTGCTCCTCTCTTTTTAGGTACTGATATTTGTACTGATTTTTTCCATTGCTCCGGCATTTGATTTGTTATCCATACTTTCCTTATAATTTGATATAATTCTTCTAAGCTACCTTCATCACAATATTTTACATACTCATTCTTCATCCTATCCAGCCCAGCCGCTTTACCGTTTATCAGCCCGTTTACTATATCGTTTATCTCTTTCCTGCTTGGTTCATCCGTTAGTTCATCATAATCCGGTTTGATACTAATTGGTTCTCCTTCCGTTAGTTCTAATTCCTCTATCCATTTCTTCATTGCTATTAGTGGTTTCTTCGGTGTCTTTTTGTTTGTAAACTGTTTTAAATATTTGTAAGATCTTTTTACCCTTTCTCCGACTTCGTAATCTTGTAGTTCGTGATAGAACTTAAATATCTCCTTTTCGCTATGTTCTTTTATCGCTAACTGGTATTCGTTTCTTCTTACTTTGATTGTTTCTTTTATCCATGTCGTGTCTATCCCTCTCGTTTTTGCTATTTTCATTTTTTCCTTTCTTTTAATAATAGTCTTATTGCTTTTTTCCTTTTCGGTGTCATTGGATCTTTGATATGTGTTAATGCTTTTCTAGCACTTGTTGTCATTTTATCAATGAATTTTCCATATGCTTCACTAACATCTAGCAGTTCCACATCAATATAATCAATTTTTTTTAATTCTTTGTGATATATTTCCTTTGGTTCTTTTTGCTGTAACACATTCGGTTTTAGCAGTTTCGGTTTAGCGTTTCGTCATAAAATGCAATGAGCATTTTATGATCTGTACTAATTGTGGTCCAGCATGCTCTCACGTATTTTGTTTTAATCCTTGTATTTTCATCAATTATAATGTGGTCTATTTGTGATGTTTTACTCCCACTCGTCCAAGTATACAATAAAGATTTATCGTATCTCATCGAAATTATGTTCATTTTGTGTAATTTTAAAAATATTTTCATGAACTCCCCATTTTCATTTGTTCTTGTGTGTCCTATATTTTTCCCCAACCTGCTCATTAGGCCGTCCCTTATTTTTCAAAAATTGACCGAGCGATGAGGTCAACATCACAAAATGTTCGTTTTTTTATGCAGAATAAAATTACGTGTTGTTAAGGTCCCTGCGATAACGTTAAGTGGTCCCGCAACGGACTTTTAGATAAAATTATGTGAATGACTGGATCCTCCACGTAATGACAACTACGCCACTATAGTGCGTACGCTTGGTCATCTGTTATTCATTTTAGTGATGAGTTCAACATCACAAAATTTTCGGTTTGCCGTGCAGAAGAAGATTATATGCTCTTAAGACCCCTATGATAACATTAGGTGGTCCTCCAACGCTCCGTAAGTAGTTTAATGAGCGACCTCCAACGTAATGACAAGCTGTTTACTGCAGTGAGCGTTCTAAAGGGTCTAGCTAGAAAAAAATCGAGGCAGTTATCGCATGTGTCATTTTAAAATCAATTAGTTTTATTTCAAACGTAAGTCAATTAGTTCATTTAACGATCCTACAAAGTTACGTAGGGATGCCTTCTGTTTGTTTGGAAGTTTCTTCCGAAAATCCTCAATATTTTGCAGCAAGTTCTGAAAAGCCTTTTCTTTTTGGGTAACATTTCTGTTCTAGTCTTGCATTAATTTTATGGGTTAATGTGATTTAGCAGCTGCTGCCAAGATTACTGGAGCAGAATCTGTGCTAAGCTTTGCAGCGTCAACAGCCTGTGCCAATTCAGGGGTCACTACATTCTGTGTTCCTCTGCGTCTTTGTGGAGATTCTGTCGATACACGATATTCGTCTCCATTGCTTGTATTCTCAGAGTCTTCATCTTCACTAGATGTGTAGAGAAGCACGGTACTGGCTGATGTTTAAAAATGTTGTAATGTTGAATCTTTTAAGATAGAGCGCTATTTTGGCAGTGGTCGATTTTCAGTTTATTTCCTTCGGCTCACCATGTGTTTCCAAAATGAATGCCGAAGAATATCTGCTGAAGAGAGCCAGTATCAAAATAGTCTGATACCCTAAATGTGCTTACGATGTTCTTCCAACTGCTTTTGTCTTTGCTTTTACGCTCCTCTGCTTTCTGTTTCTCCTGGATTTTGCCAGCAAGAACTCCATCGACACCAGCAATAGTACATACACGACGACCTTCTTTCGGATCCTTCAGAAATTGTATATACTCCAACAGAGCTTGCTTCACTATTGGATGCCTTTCCTTTTAAGCTTTTTGCTGCATATCCGTTATCGCCGGGCGTTTGGATATATCGAAAAGATTGTTTTTTTTTGCAGAAGAGAGTCTCTCGATTATGTTGCGTTTTGCTCTCCTTTCGTGATATTTACTTGCAGAGTGCCGATAATCCAGCATGGAGGGATACGATTTTCGTAATGCAATGCTTCCTGGATTATTGGTATTTTCGTTTTCTGCCAGTAGCACAACACTTACTTAACGGCGTTCTTCGCACTCACTTTAAGTGAAAATTTTGCCGATCGGAGCTGGTAATAAAACGCAGCTAATACTTGGTGTATCGTGGGAAGACGCGCACCAGTTATAAATTCGCATTCTTACTAAGAAGTGACAGCATTGTGAAATTTGTTGGACCTCAATGATAACTAATTGATATAAATAAAACTAATTGATTTGAAAATGACACATGCGATAACTGCCTCGATTTTTTTTCTAGCTAGACCCTTTAGAACGCTCACTGCAGTAAACAGCTTGTCATTACGTTGGAGGTCGCTCATTAAACTACTTACGGAGCGTTGGGGGACCACCTAATGTTATCATAGGGGTCTTAAGAGCATATAATCTTCTTCTGCACGGCAAACCGAAAATTTTGTGATGTTGAACTCATCACTAAAATGAATAACGGATGACCAAGCGTACGCACTATAGTGGCGTAGTTGCCATTATGTGGAGGATCCAGTCATTCACATAATTTTATCTTAAAGTTCGTTGCGGGACCACTTAACGTTATCGTAGGGACCTTAACAACACGTCATTTTATTCCGCATAAAAAAAACGAACATTTTGTGATGTTGAGCTCATCGCTAGGTCAATTTTTGAAAAATAAGGGACGGCCTATTGCTTATATGTTACAAAAATATGTTTTAAACTAGGTGGACCCGTCGTGGCTAACCACGATACCAAAACCTTTGAAAATGTAATACGGTTTATTGGTGCGAACCAACCAACGGTTGAAAGCCCCATCAAATAGTAAAAATAATAATATGGTTTACAATTAAAAAACACGTGTTAAAAATTATTAATGAAACAGCTTTCGAATTGGCAACCTTATAATTGAGCCTTTTCGAATTATAGTGGTCATTGATCATTTTTATCAAAATTGAGATTTTACATAAATCGTATCTTTTTGCAAAGATGTACTCTGCAATCAATACAAAATTACAAAAAATTAGGTTTCTAACCTGCTTTTTTCATGTTGAATGTTTGGTTTGGAACAGAATGACCAAAAATCTACCAATTGTGAGAACCATGCTGCGAGGGATGCTGCGAGGGAAAACATTTCGAAAAAGTACTCAATTTTAGAAACAAGACAAAATTTAGATTCGGTTTCGCCAAAACTATGATTGCAGAAAATATTAATTGCATTATACCAGGCAGACGCTTGCAGTATAATCCGCTACCACTTGTTGGACCACAACTACAAAAACACCATTCGTTTTAATAAACCGGACAAACTCTTGGATTAGTTATTTGCTTGAGATCGAGTCAACGCAATATAAAGTCTTGGATATTGAAAATTTCAACGGCTTTGTTGCAACCCAGTCCATTAAAAAAAATTGAAATATTTTTAAAATGCTTTACGGTAGATATCTAAAGCTACTTCTACTAAATTCTTAAATTTAGAACTTAAATTTGCAGACTTTCAATATTTATGTTACCCAAGTAACAATCCAATAGCAAATTAGTCTTATGCATTTCTTATACTAGTTTTATCAAAGCATTGCAAAATCTATCAGGTTTTATAATGTTTTTCCTCAAGTGAATGTTATCTTATTTGATCAACATTTCTGAAGTATGATTGAAGGAGACTTGAAGAAACACGCATAAAACTGAAATATCAACAAGTGTAATTCATCTTATAAGTGGTTTTAAAGGATACTTGATTTCTGCTCAAAAACGACTCTCCTTAAAACCTAGCAATAGTTTTGACAAAAATTTATGACATTCTTCTGCAAGATTGGTTTGTCTTAACAATGCTACCATAAAACCGTATATTCTTGTAAGAGAAATCATACTCTGAAGAAAGAACAACCGAGCGTAAACAACTGATCTGTCAAAATGGGCATCTGAACCAGGAGAAAATTGAACAAATATGGATCTTTTAATCGAAACTTTAGCAAAATTTCATATGAAAAATCAGCGAAATCAAAAAACAATGAAGATTTTCAGTATATGAGCTGAGGAAGGACTATGCCGGTGATGATGCATCAATGGTAGATTTGTATGTTATTAGAAAATTTCGTTCGATTGTATTTTGGCGGAGGCGGTGCCGGTGCCGGTTTGTAGAGTTGTTTGTATTTTTTTAACTGAATATAGAGGTCATTAGCCGGTGTTGGGAAAATGTTCGAAGGGGTTGAAGCAGTTGAAGCATATTTTTTTTTAAAAGACGGTTGTAACGACAAAGTATATAAAAAATTTTGCAGATTAAACTTTACGCATGGAACTGCCGTGCAGCCCTCTTTCAATTTTTAAAATCAATTTATATGGGTAATCATAATTATTGCTGTACTTGTACAACCATAATGATTGCTGCTGTAAATAATTAAACTTAATATAAGTAGGTGAACCTCCAGCACAAAAACATCCTATATTGACACTTTGTTGACGTTTTCTTTGTTTATATGAGAATGATTATCTTGCAAAAAACTTGGTCCCCTTGAGTAATTCAAACAATTCTTGTTCAAGCACAACTTGTCTTCGTCAAGAATACAATAAGTATAGATGAACTTATCGACCTCTCGGAAAATTTTTCTTTGTCTTGTGCAAGAAATGTTAGTCAGGTTGATTTAGATAAAACCATTGAAAAAATGGCGAACAGGACTGTTTCGATTACTTTTGAAATTCTAGCCAATTGCATATGGGCGTTTATAAATATGTTGTTATGCAATACCATAAGTGATCTTATATTTTTAAATAAATGTTCGGACACTTAAAAGACTTTTTGCCGCAATTTGTTAAAAATTTGGTAGCTATCAATTTCTTCATGAAATTATTGAATTTTTTTTTATTAATTAAATTTTTTAATAATCTATTTATTTAATCTCTAATATAAATATCTAATAATTTATTAATTAAATAATTTAATAATAAAAACTGGCGCGTTAAAATTTTCCAACTTTCATGTCACAAAACATCGACAAACTGAGCGTGACATGAAAAATTTCTCATTGATTGACAACAAAGTAGCTGCTTTTATTTTCAATTTTCATTTATATCCATTTTGGAAAAGCAATATCTGTGAATGCTTTTTCTCTTATAGCTTTTAGTCAATTTAAAAAAGTTAAGACTGTGAAAAGTGCATGATGTCTTGCAAGTGTTCTTTGAGACGACAACCATGCTCTTGTGGTGGTTTTCTTTTAGTTTCAACCGACTTTTGGAAGTCACTATAAATACATATCGATAAGAATTACAAGTTTTAAAAGGACCTGTGGAAATATTCTTGAGAATTCTTTAGTGTGGGCCTCCCCAGATTTATAAGGGTTTTATGACTGTTTTATCGCAGATTTGTAGAATTGCAAGTTTTATATATTTTAAATGCTGGAAACCTCTTCAAGTGCATCTTAAAATTGAATTTGTTACTTGGGTACTTTATATTGCGGTCGCGTTTGTATATCAGCTCTGAACTAAATCATGGAACAACACGTTTCACATAAACCACATTTTGATTAATTCTTGTTTTTTTACAACCAAAGTTTGAATGTGTCCTTGATAAAACATCTGACTGTTTAAGAAAACACGATACATCACCTCTGGGTGATTCAGATATCATCCCACACCTGACCCGGGAAGGGTTTTAGCTACCATTTTCGTAAGGAACTACGGAAGAAGTAAATATAGTTATAAATATATTCAACGGGATATGCGCCTTCACGCTTTATATTGAGTATGCACTACTTTGACAGCTTCTGATTATCAAGTTATAGCTTGATTAAATCGCAGGCTATCCTTATTATCACATATGCCAAATCACACGTTAAGAATGCTTCATCACTCTCAAATGGTTGACATTTGCTTCAATTATTGTTTTAAATCCAAATTCTTTTGTTCCCCCGCAGGACTTGTTGATATTAGTATCGCATTATGTGGCATCCCATCAAATTGCCGATTTCGCCCACCCACCCACTGTTGAAATCGTTGTTACCTTCACAACGTGTGTTGGAATCCAGAAAATTTTTTATTTAACTGCTTGCTTGGATCTAGCGTTACAGTCAGACACAAGGAAACTATATATAGTAATACTATTTTTTCACATTTCTTCATGTAACTTTCAAGTTAAGGGTTTGCAAGGCTCCCCTTTCATATGCAATCAATTTGGTTCAAATCGGTTAAGGAGAAACCAAAAGTGGCTCACGTTATAGTATTAGAGCGACAAACACTGTACTGTACATCTCATGTGTTCGTTGAAAACCTAAACGTTTATTTGAATGTTGCATTAGTATTAGTAATATATGTCAAATAGCAGAGCTTGCAAATGTAAACACAGCTGATCCGCAGCCAACCGCTGCGACTCCAAATTCCCAAAATATGGTTTGTTTTCTTTATCCATTCATTCCGATTCATTAAAGAGTTCCAGCAGCAACTGAATAATGCATAGAATCAATAGGATAGTTAATTAATTCGTTTGCATTGAAGGCCAGTTCCGTGTGTTTACTTTACTCTAAGCTTATCTATGCGGCAAAAGCTGAAAGCTCTTTAAAAGCTTATTGATGTGGCGAAACTTTGAGACCGTGGTGCTGTTTTTTCGGAAATCGCTAGCGCAACGAAATATGTGCGCAACCAAATATCTATTAAATAATTCCAGATTATACGTTTTATGAACACGTAATGATCTATATGATCAGTTAAATTTATTTTACATTAGCAATTATGTTTTGTTAAGCGTTTGTTGATATATAGCGGATCGATAAATGAAATGACAAGTTTTAGGAAATGACAAGTTTAGGAAGCACTGATCACGTGACGAAAGCGTGCTCTGCCAATACAGATGCATTTTTAAGGCACAAAACAATACATGCATCAAACGGTAGCCATTTATCCAGCCATCTTTGAGCCATTTTCGGTTTCCCCTTAAGGGACCTATGAGATAATGAAGTCCCATATTTTTCGTATTTATAAACATAACTTTTGAACTAAAAGTCCGATTAGTATGAAATTCAATAGCGACCTATGAGACACCTAGACCTTTCATTTGACACTAAGAACATTAAAATCAGTCCAGCCATCTCCGAGAAAAGGGAGTGAGATTGAAAGCGTTACATACACACACACACACACACACACACACACACACACACACACACACACACACACGCACACACACACGCACACACACACACGCACACATACACACACACACACACACACACACACACACACACACACACACACACACACACACACACACACACACACACACACACACACACACACACACACACACACACACACACACACACACACACACACACACACACACACACACACACACACACACACACACACACACACACACACACACACACACACACACACACACACACACACACACACACACACACACACACACACACACACACACACACACACACACACACACACACACACACACACACACACACACACACACACACACACACACACACACACACACACACACACACACACACACACACACACACACACACACACACACACACACACACACAGAGAAAATACTCAGTTTTCGAAACTGAGTCGAATGGTATATGATATTCGGCCCGCAGGACCTTCTTTCCATTTCCGGTTTTCCGAGTGATTTCAATACCTTTATACTATATTTTCATATAGTAGAAAGACAAAACTTTTCGCTTTTCGTGTTTCGCTTTTATGGCAAAAGCTAAACAAGTTGCCATATACGTGAAAATATATCCGTGATCAGAAAAGTTCAAATTTTACTGACATATCATTCTGAACGATTTGGTTTATAGCGACCAGAATAAAATATCCCCTAGAATATTTATTAAATTTTAAGCATTTTCTTTGGTTTGCAGCTTGTGCGCAATAAAATTCCATTGTGCATATTGATATGATAGGTCGATATAATCAGCGCACCACTGAAATTTTGCAATTTTCGAAAACTGGTTGTATTAACAAATTGAAAATGTTCAGTTAGTCAATCTCAATTTCTAGCAAAATCATTTTAGTTGCTTCCTCTGACAGGAAAACCGATTAATAATAACTTTCTTTCTGCAAAACACTTTGCTTTGATGAACTGTTGTTTGCGTGCTAAAACAAAATACCAGAATATGGCAATATAGCTTTGCATAAAAAAATGATTTTGGTGTTGAACTTTGGTATTCTTCATAAATAGCAGCAAAAAAACTGTTTGGTTAGGATGTTACCGTTTGAATTGCTCTATAAAACTAACAGATTTATTGCGGTTTGACAAGTAACCGCGATAAGATAAATTTTAATTGATGCGCCATTTTGCATTGCCACGCCACACTTATGGTAAGTTTATAAGAGACGTGGTGCAGCCAAGAAGTTTTAACGTGGTAATATGGTATGGGTATTAACGTGGTATTGCGCAATACCACAATAAACCCAGAGGTAATGATTAATACCGCAATAAAACCTTTATAAAATTCAAATAAAACCAAGTGGCTTTAGAATTGTTACTTGGGATGGATAAACATAGGATGTGACCCATCTTGCCCCTGTAGAGCTGGTAGAACAAAATACATGTTTATTTAAAATTTTTGTAGTATATAACAAATTTTTTTATCCTATGTGGTTTCAGAAATGATAAGAGCACACAGAAAACATATTGCTGTTTTTTCTGCTGACGAAATATTGGATCTGCTTCGTTTTGTATCGTTTCATGTATCGCGTAAGAAAAGCAGCCATTTTACATTCAAATTTTTCTGTCAAAAACGGGTAAAAGATAAGTTACGATTTATGATGTTTATAAAAGAACATTACTTTAGGTACTATATGAAAAAATCGTTGGCTTGGATTAAGCTAAAACTTTCATGTTAATGCAACTGACCTATCTTGCCCCGTGACCCGTCTTGCCTCACCTTAGCCTACATCCAAATGCAAAACAATCCCTCCCTTTAGAAAAAACTGTTGTACAATAGAACATTAGAACATTCTCCATAACCTTTTCCTGGTTCTATAAGTAGATGCTATCTTCCAAAGACCAATCCGCGACGATAGGATAAGGTGATATTTTAGCTGTACCAAAGGCCGCACACTCGAAACTATTAACAAAAATGCAACAACGATCAAAATGTGCAGGTATCAGGTATCAGCATCTTTGGCACGAGCAGCACGTTCCTCACAATCATGTGGAAGATTTGTGCCTTGCCCATCTTGTCCGTGTCATCATTTACCTGATGAGGACGGGAAGGAAAACAGGAGGAATAGGAAGGGATGGATGAGGAATTTGGACAAACACAAACATATATATACCAAGAGATTTTTGTACCCCCGAGGGGATACTGCAATCCTTGGTAGTTAACTTATCAAAAGTACACCCCCTGGGGGGTATACTCATGATAAATAAGAGCTTATAGCTCAATACCGCTTTCGGTAAGGAACATCAAAATGTCTCGTAATTTTAGTTTCCTAAAATCCGATTCATTTAAGACGTAGGATCCAAAGATCCTATGACGCAATTGTGCTACTGCAGGACAGTTGCAAATTACGTGATATGGTGTACCGTAGTCGGATTCACATGAATTACAATGAAACGATTCAGCTCGCTGAATCGTAGCCATATAATTTAGTCTGCAGTGATCTGACAAGAATACTGCAATTTACCTTTGAGTGTTGCAAAAGAAATTTCGCAACCTTCTCACAAGGCTTAACAATGAAACTTTTCGTTTGACGACAAGTTTCAAGATTTTCCCAATAACGTACATGTTCAGATGAAAACCAAGATCGAATCTTTTGTTTTATCCAACATGCCCCAATTGGTAAAGCAGGTCCCGGTTCTAAAACCGACTTTTCTGCTCCAGATCTTGCTAGTTCATCAGCCCATTCATTTCCGGTTATACCAGAATGGCCAGGAACCCAAACCAGATGACCGGCATTTAGAATGCTTAGTTCTTCTAATTGGGTGTGGCAGGCGATGACTGTTTTAGATTTAGAATTAGCCACACAAAGGGCTTTTATAGCGGCTTGACTGTCAGAACAGAAGTAGATAATCTTGCCTATCAGTTCTTTCTGAAGTGCAAACTGAGCTCCGCACATAATTGCAAAGATTTCAGCTTGAAAAACGGTGCAGTAACTACCCAACGAATAGGATTCCTCCAATTCCAGCTCACGGCAGTAAACACCAGCACCCGCGCGATCTTCGTACAAGGAACCATCGGTATAACAGACCACATAGTCGGAAATTTTCCTTTCCATGTAGCCTGACATCCAATCCTCTCTAGGAGGAAAGTAACTTGAGAAAGTCCTATACGGGAAAGTACGCATGAGCGTTACATCGCTAGGAGCAAGGGCAAACTTGTCCTCAGCAACAATTTGCGACCACAATCGAGTATGACCAGTGGAACCGTCCACAGACTGCCAAAGGCCAATCGCGTGTAGTCGATAAGCACATATTAGTGCCTCTTGCTTCAGGTGGAAGTGTAGAGGTTTAATATTGAAAATAGCTTCTAGGGCGGCAGTAGGAGTTGTAGTAAATGCACCAGACATTGCCATTAAACATATCCTTTGAAGATGGTTTAGCTTTGTCTGGACAGTCACAACTTCCCCTCTCTGCCACCATACAAGACAACCATACGCCAGTATTGGTCTGACAACGACCGTGTATAACCAGTGTATGTATTTGGGTTTAAGCCCCCAAGAGTTGCCAATTGCTCGTCTACATTGCCCAAAGGCCATGCACGCTTTTTTAATTCGGAAATCAATATTTGTGGACCAGTCAAGCTTGGAGTTGAGAATCAACCCCACGTACTTCACTTCGTTCACAACATCAACATCCGAATCGTAAAAGCGCAGAGCGCGAGCTCCATTGGTATTTCTACGTCTTGAAAATAAGACGATAGATGTTTTGCTCGGATTTACCGAAAGTGCAGTTTCTTGGCACCACGTTTCCACGACGCGTAGTGCCTGCTGCAGGCTATCCGTCATATGGTTTTGCGGATGACTATCTCATCCTAGTAGTTGGAAAGTGCATAAGCCCATTATTTGACTTAATAATAATGTGCTTATGCACTTTCCAACTACTAGGATGAGATAGTCATCCGCAAAACCATATGACGGATAGCCTAGACCATTGAGTTTCCTCAATAGGCCGTCCGCCACAAGGTTCCATAAAAGAGGCGAGAGAACGCCACCTTGTGGACATCCACAAACACTTTGCTTCCAAATGCTTGCTTGCCGTAAGGACGAAAAAAGCAATCGGTTACTAAGCATTTGTTCTATCCACTTTATGATTATTGAAGGCACATTATGATAACGAGCAGCCTCCAAAATGGAAGCGAAAGATACGTTATCAAACGCGCCTTCAATATCCAAAAAAGTTTCCAAGCAAGATTCCTTTTGTGAAAAAGCAACCTCAATTTTATCCACCACATCATGTAATAAAGTGGTTGTAGACTTGCCACTTTGATAAGCATGTTGTGCTGAATGAAGAGGAACTTCTACTAAGCTTGTTTCGCGGATTTGGTGATCAACAATCCGCTCAAGTGATTTAAGCAAGAAAGACGTTAGACTGATTGGTCTAAAACTTTTTGCTTGCTCGTATGTCGCGCGTCCACCTTTAGGAATAAACTTAATGGTTATTTCACGCCATTGAGTTGGGATGTTCCCAATAGCAATACTACACACAAACATCCTTCTCAGAATGTGTTTGAAGTACTTGAATCCTTTTTGCAGTAGAATAGGGTATATTCCATCTGTTCCAGGAGATTTGTATGGAGAGAAGCTGTTCACGGCCCACTCAATCGCTTCAGTTGTGACAAGTCTCCGAGCAAAAGCCCATGAGTCTAAGCCACCTAAAACGATTTCTGGATCGTTTCGAACTTCAGGTTCCACACAGCCCGGAAAGTGACTATAAAAGAGACATTCCAGGATTTCATTGTCATTCGAACAGTATTCACCGTTCAAACTTCGAATGTTATTAACCTGATAATCTTTCGATTTTGACAGTATTTTATTAAGTCGACTTGCCTCGCCGAAACTGGAAACGTTGCTACAGAACCTGTGCCAGCACGTGCGTGCTGAAGATCGTAGAGCCTTTGCATAGGCTTTCCGGGCCTGCATGAAAGGCTCCACGCCATCCCTCCGACGTCTATTCCAGGCTCTCCTGCATCGTTTCTTTAGTTCCGCCACGGTGTTCCTCTAGTCGTTTTAATAGTTTTTAGCGGGCAAGCTACTTCAAAAGCTTCCGCAATAAAAGATGTTGTGACATCTACAGCCACATCCAAGTCGATCGATGACTCAATCGTCGGTTCGAATCCTTGAAATTTCGTCGCCAGTTCCTCCTCAAAGAGTTCCCAGTCAGAAAATCTCGGATTGCGAAATGTTGCAGCGTTCAAGGAGACACCCAAATGATCAAAATATATAAAGCAATGATCAGATATTGGTGTCTCATTTGAAACATGCCATTGTGCCAACTCATGACTGATCCTGTTAGAGCAGAGTGTTATATCTAACACTTCCTCTCTACCAGCTCGTATGAAAGTTGGACAATTGCCAAGGTTGGTACTACTCAAATATTCCATCAAATTAGAGCCTCTCAGATTGATATCCGAGCTGCCCCAAATGATGTGATGGGCATTGGCATCACTGCCTACAATGAGCGGAAGCCCATTAGATTGGCAGTATCTCACCACATTTCTGAAATCGTCGCTGGGAGACGGTTCATCATGTGGTAAGTATGCAGAACAGTAGACATAGCGCCTATGGACATCATCCACGACGAGTTCTACTGTGACTGCACAAATACCTCGAGTAGTCAACTCAGAGATAAGGCATGCACTAATTGACCTATGCAACAATATGCATGCCCTGGGCATCAAACGAGGATTTGTCATACCAGTTTTGCTGAAAACAGCAAAGTTCTGGTTTCCAATATCCGTCGAATGAAAGTACCTCTTGCGAAAATATGGCTCCTGAACCAATGCGATGGTGACAGAGCCATTAAAAAGTTTTTCGCATAAATACAAATTTGCTGCCCGTTTGTGTTGAAGAGTTATTTGTGCGACTCTAACTATTTGACTAGCGGAGTATATGCACAAACAATCTCCAACACAGATCAGACAGCAAATTGTAAGCGAAGTCAATTAAGTTGGCCAGAACGCACTTGGCGTAAAACCCATAAGGGAAATTGGGCAGGACTACTATGCTGTTCCCACGAAACGCAAGGGACAACAAAGATCGACCGTACCAGAGCCCCGCATGGCACAGTAGGGACAAGATGCCCAAAGCACTCCGTTCGCGACTGGCATGTTTTCACCCCTCCAGCCATTCAGTCATCGGCACGGAGATAGACCTTGACTTAGGGGCACCTGATTTGCCGACTCCCGGCAGGATCAGGTCTCGTGGCTCAATGTTTGCCCAAACGTACAATTCGGCACCAACCGCCAAAGGGCCTAAGTGCAGATTGTGTAAAACAGACCGATTAAGAGTCTCTCTCTCTCTGTGCTAAGCCAGCTGAGAAAATAAGTCTCTCCCGGTGTGCTTACACCCCGCAGCCGCGCCCTCCGAAAATTCTACGCCGAACTGCATGACTATGTAGCCGGAAACCACACGGCGAGTGTTCCACCTTCTCTGTCTGCATACGACAACCAAAGTTGCGTACCACCAGGTGCGCAACTTTGGCTACCGTACCGCAGCCGGCACCTCGTGGAGGTAGAGATAGGAGTTAGAAAACAGAGGTGATATATTTGCACATGTTCACTCATTTGCCAGCCCCAAATGTGCAGCATTTCATATGAAGAAATGTTTAGTTCACTTCTCGTTTCCGGTTTTGTGGAATATTTTTGCTACGCGTCCCAAGAAACCGTTAAATTCAAGAATGTACTTTTTTAGTTTGTCAGCTAACAAATTTGCAAAGATGGCGTCTTGTAGTATCACCCGCTTGAATTTATTATTTCTTTGCTTCTTCAAGCGTCGCCTGGTTGTCTATTTTGCTTCAACATAAACAGAAAAAGTGTAACAACAGAACTGTATGGATAAAATTATATGTTTTTATCTTAATTTTATGTAATTAATAAAAATATTGCCGGGTGCGCGGCCACTGGACTGGTGCTTTCACGTTAGTTGGGCATCACCCGTTCAATAGGCCACAGCTTGCTCAAAAACGGTCGGTGAAAGGTAAATATTTTAAAAGCTTGTTAGAGTGTTGTGTTCTAGGATAACACTTGCTATATCTTCTTATGAAATAATAACTCTGGCACCATCAAGCTAACAGATAACTCAATTAGTCGAAGATTTGATAATAAATTAATTGTATTGAGAGGCTATTTGGAATTATTAATTGGAGTGTACTGGTACTGACGTCGGAAGCCTTGCTGCATTACATCTTTGTTATACTGTTCAATAATGCTTTCTTTTCGGTTATTTAGGGTAACATATTTGCCTAAATATTCAAAAAAATGACAATGACCCGAAAGCAGGCCACTTGACTATCGACAGTTTTTTCGATCGTTGATCACATACCGCATTCGCGTCGTGCATTTCTTCCAACGCGCTATAAAACTCTCTCACACATCGCCAGTCAATTCGTATCTCATAGAGAAAACTAAACGCGTAGCACAGCGATGCCGTAGAGGCAGTCGCTGTACTCGCTGTTCGATTTTAGCTCGGGAACGAACTGTTCCATTCGTATGATCGTGTAATCACGGGACTGTGGATGGAATTGAAAAAATCATGCGAAATTTTTATTTTACGCTGGTTAAGTACCAGCTGATTGCTGTAGCCGGTAAGTTTGGTTGGTACCGTTTATTTTTATTTGGATGGATATTTATTCGATTTTTTTACTACTGGGACACATAAAAATAAATCTTTGTACAAATGAACTCAAATGATAAGTTCTATGATAATATAAAGCCTTCTATTGAAGATAATTCGTCGTCTATTAGAAGGAATTAGATATAATTAGTATGCTTTAGAGCAGCGGTTCCCAACCTTTTTCGGTTCGCGAACCCCCTGGCGGATTTCCCTATACTTTTCTGCAGCGAACTAAAGTTTTGGCGAATCCCTGGGGGTTCGCGAACCCCCATTTGGGAAACGCTGCTTTAGAGTGCTAAAACCACACACAATGGTAATGCACAGTACGGATAAAAGTAATATATACGCTAGCTTCCGCTAACATTTTCCCCGTGTACTGAACATATCCCTATATTTAGTGAATGGGACACAACACTAATAGTTCTTACAAAACGGATAGTTTACCTTTTAAAACGATCAGTTTCGGGAAATATGTTTCCCATCAACGGGGTGATGTCCAACTATCTTGAAGAGATAGAGCATTTACATTCTTAACTTGGTCAAACTGAAGAGCGGCGATATTATTGGATCTCTTCAAGATAATTAGTTGGACATCAACCCGTTGATGGAAAACATGTTTCCCGAAACCGGTCGGTTGGAAAGGTAAACTATCCGTTTTGTAAGAACTATCAGTGTTGTGTCCCGTTCACAAAATATAGAGTTACCGGTTCTTATGGTGGCATGCAAAAAGTTTTTGTACTGAACATAAACAAGTCGGACTCGATTATCCGGGTGAAAAAATTTTTTTTTAGGGTTTTTGAAATATATTTACGATGAAAACGTGTTTACCATTGAAAAGAAATATTTTTTTGTCATCCGGATAATCGAGTCCGACCTGTGCCTACAAACAAAAAATAAAACCGCATTATTATTTTAGACTGATTTAGTACTGACCATAACTTTCTCATAGATATTTGTATGTATATTCAAGGAACGACCTTGAAAATATTTTTTTCGTGAAACAGCTTTTATACGTATTCAGGGTTTTTCCAATACTTACATTTTTAGAGCAATGCAACTTTACCTTTCTTTTTTGTCAAAATTATCACTTATAAAAATATTGCTAAAATACAGACTACTAACAAATGTACCAGTGTGCGATTATCAAAGCTGTGGTGTGTGTGGTGAACGTAGTCGAAGATCACGGGGCTAACTTAGTAAATATGTCATCACTGAACACTTGTTCGTATTAACTTTTAATCCGCAGTTTTCACAGAATCTCCCAAAATGCTCTAAATCAAGCTGCAACTTTAGGCAGTCATCCATGTTCTTAATGTGAAAAAAGATTTTCATAAAATATACAGTGGTACCTAACCCTTTTTTTCTGTTTCCGATTGTTTTATGTTTTTATGTTGTCTCGTTTTTCTATCCGATTTAGAATTGTCGAAGTGAATTGCCTTTCTGCTCGGATTTCATATGTTGATACTTTCAATACGTGTTTTGCGGTGACGCAGCATTAAGGACATTTCAATTTATTGGGGGGGGGGGGGTTGAAAAAAGAAAAAAACAAACAGGTTTACGATAAAAAAGAAGAAAACAAAAGTTAGTTATTTATTTATAAATAACTTTTGTTTTCTTCTTTTTCATCGTTTCAGGTATTCTACGAAGACGCTCAAATAAATTAGTTAATTAAACAGATTTTTTTAATCGACCAAAAAAAATGCGTTTGATGCATTTTACTTAAGGGGACATAAACGACTAAAAATTAAAAAACTACGAGGTATACAGCCCTAAGGGTTGTACGAAAAGGTAACGTAGGACTATATCAGATCAACAGATCAAAGACTAATGTAAACTGTATTTCTGGCATATGTATGTTTATAAGAATCTGTGAGTGCCATTGTTTAAGTGAATGTTTAAAAGAGAAGAGCGAAATATTCAGATTCAATTCTGCCATGTTATATCCCATTTGCCATGTTTTCGAAGAGAATACTAAATGACCACTCATGAGTTCCGGTAAAACTGATTCCGGATGCCCCGGAATGCCCAAATCGACTCAAAATACATCCAAATGTCCACTAACGAGCTCGTGTTGAAAAATCCTGTCATTTGATACCCAATTTGCCATATTTTCGAAGAGAATACTAAATGACCACTTTTGGGTTCCGTTTGGGTGTGAGGCGTAAGCCAGCGCTCTACAGGATAGTGTAAAAGTCATTATTAGTGACTACAAATAAAATGAATAACTTTTGCGCAGTCTGTTAAGCCGATTTCTAATTTTATTTCATCTGTTACTTATGACGTCAAAATAGCTCCGGGAAAATGGAACCATAATTTACAACCATATTCTTTTACTAAAGGTCAATCCAATGTGGTTTTTTAAGACTTGTTGCATAAAAATCGATTGAAAATCAGTGGAGATAGAGCCAAAAGTGTTACTGAAAGTACCTTCATTTTTGATGTTGGGGACGTAAAGGTTAAAGGCACTTGTGTGCATCATACAGATTATTGTATTGAATATGATTATGCGTAGCTCGCCTCCCAGTTGGCTTCGAGGTATGACGCTGGCAAATAATCCAGTCGTCGTATGTTCGAATCTCACCGGGAGACAGGGATGGTTCGATCACTTTGACTCAATTTTGATTCATTTGACACTACCGTCTCAACCGAGCAAAATTTGACAAAGTTATGTATGGGACATTTGTAGAACTCGTTATTATTTACAATTTTGCAGAATAAAGTGTTGCTATAATTTTTGTAGTTACGGCGCTACAATGCTAGTACCTCTTTAGTAACTAAATGAACGTTCATTTAGTTACTAATGAGATACTAGCATTGTAGCACCGTTACTACAAAAGATACTGCAACACTTTATTCAGCAAAATTGTAGATCTAGTTATTATCTACAAATGTCTCATACATCAATTTGTCAAATTTTGCTCGGTGAGGACGCTACTGTCAAAGGAATCTAAATTGAGTCAAAGTGATCGAACCATCCCTGCTGGGAGATGCTGTTAGAGTCAAAAGGATCCTAGCAACTGGCCCTGCAATTGTCAGCTGGCTGCGAAGTCTGTCGTATAAAAACAGAAGGTCAAGTTTCGATAACTGAATGTAGCACCAAGGTTTTGCTTTGCTTTTGCTTGGTTAGCTCTAGAGTTATGAGGAAATTTGTATTTCATTTATATGGGAGCTCCTCCCCCCACTTAGAAGGGGAAGGGGTCTCAGTACACTATAGACAAAATTCTTACCTTCTAAAACCCCCACATGCCAAATTTGGCTCCATTTGCTTGATTAGTACTCGAGTTATGAGTAAATTTGTATATTATTTGTATGGAAACACCCCTCATAAAGAGGGGAGGGGTCTCAATTTACCATAGAAAAAATTCTTGCCTCCTGAAACCCCCACATTCCAAATTTGGTTCCACTTGCTTGATTAGATCTAGAGTTATGAGGAAATGTGTATTTCATTTGTATGGGAGCCCCCCTCATAGAAGGGTAAGAGGCCTCAGCATAACGTAGAAAGAAATTCTGCCTTCTGAAACCCCCACATAACAAATTTGGTTCCTTTTACTTGATTAGTTCTCGAGTTTTTAAGGAAATTTGTGTTTCATTTGTATAGGAGCCCCCCCCCCTCTTACACCCTCCTTAAAATTGTTCTCTTACCACCCTATAAATTGCTGGTCATTTTATCTATCCAACGACATATAAATTGTTCAGTTTCGATCAGTAGTTTAGTAGTTACTAGCATTTGAAATCTTTCATTCAAACGTTACACATCTATTTTCATTTTCACAAAGTGCTTCCCAGTCCCAGTATAGTAAACAAAGACGTAGTCCTACGTCAAAAAAAATCATTTTTTTATTTCAGATTTCTGCAGTCTTTTCCGCTTATTTTGATACTAAATTTGTAATGATCCGACGACGGGAAGTGGCCGTAAAACTATCCTACACATAAGCATTCCAGTGTGGCGGCGGAATAAAACGCCTCTCCTGGAAAACCACGATTTTCAAACTTTATGTACCTTTTTCTCAGAAACTACACAACGTATTGGAACAAACTTTTTTTTATTTTTTTGGTAGTAGCTTGGCAAAGAGTTTTATAACTTTTGTGACCATTTTCAAAGGAGGGGTTGACAAAAACTTTAAAAATAATTTGCAATGGCCTACACTAGTCTTTTTTTTACACGGTTTGTTTTTCTTGATTACTTAGGAAGTTAGAGACCATTTACAAACTACGTGACGAATATCGGACCCCTCCCAAATGTATTGAGAAATAAATGAATGGTACCTAAGTTGCCCCGTTCCTAATAATCGAAAAAACAAACCGTGTAAAAAAGTACTTGAATGTAATTGGATTTCAAAAGAGAGGAGGGTGGGTCTTTCAAGGATGAAAGTTTTACGATAGTTTTATATTTGGTTTCTGAGTTATGGCCGAAAAACTAACAACCAGTCATGTGCCGTCATTAATTGGCGGTTTTTGGGCTATAACTTAGAAACAAATATTTACAGCGAGACAGAAAGGAGTTTTAATTGTTTAAAGTTGTCCACATGGAATGTAGCCAGTTCATTAAACATTTAAAAAAATTAAAATAGGGATGTTAAAATCAAGCAATTTCTGTAATTTTTTCTGCTACCAAAATTTGACCACATTCTCAACACAAAAAATAAGTATCATGATGTACTTTTCTATTATTTTTCTCGAATAAAGCAGACGAAAACCTCAAGAATCAATAGTAAATTCTATGTAGCTCTTTTGACACAAAGTTTTTTTCGCCATTTTTTCAACTTTTTTCCGCTATTTATCACAACTTTGCACTGTTGAAAATACAGATGAAACAACCAAAACTGACAGATTATTTCACACACACAGCAGATTGATGTGTTATTTCTCTTGTAGTGATATATTAACAATACTAACTATTGAAATTTAGCAATAAACACGTTTTGAAGACGAGGTATGATATATGCTAGGACATAATAATGGGTTAAATGTGTATACTTCATTGTATTAATTATTAAAAGTTCTGCATGTTAATTTTAATAAAAACAACTATAATTTATCTACAGTTCAATAGATGCTGTGTCATATTCAGTATAATATAGGGTCAAATATAGAGTTTGAAATTTTGATCCCTTGGTTTACAAGTGTGTGGAATGTGTCACATGCGAGATTTATGGTGGCTCGAAAACCTCGTGATAAATTTGAATTTATTATACCTGAAAATAAAAATCAGGCATAATGAAACGAGCCAATATAGTCCCTAATTTGATAAACATTTCCTCCTATCAACGCAAATATGCAGAGATATACCCAAGTAACCAGTAAGCACTAAACACTAGTCCTTGGACAACATTGTATAAGCATACAGAACTATGATTAAAAGCATATTTTTCTTTATATACTTCTATAGAACTCACATAATGCTAAAAAGGCGAAATAGCGGGTTGTTAAAATGCTACGCCACAAGCATCCAATAAGCATTATCAGTGTTTGTTTGAGGCTTAGACGAAACGTCATTTTGTCTACATTATCGACGTATCGAAAAAGTATCGATGGCATATCGTTTGCTTGTTATAGTAAGGCTGTGAACCATTTCGCGAAATTTTTAACTTTTCGGTTAAAATTTGACAGTTCGATGGTTTTCCGAAAATAACCCTGCTCGGGAGCATGGTTAGTTTTAACCAAGTTCTGAGAGCCAATGAGATATGCACAGGTGAGGAAGAGAGCTTCGACAAGTTTCGCTGATTTTTCGATAGATTTGTTTTACATTGGTATGGATGCTTATCGCATTACAAATTTGTTCAAACAACCCGGATTGAAATGAGATGAATTTTACCTATCAAAAAAAGCAAATGAACATCAAAAATTCCTCCGATTTTAACTCGGACAGAAAAAACAATATTTTCATCCTCACCTTATATGCTCTCATCGAGCAAAAAAAAACTATCAATCCGTCAAATATGAAATGGTTCACATTCTGAACTGATTTTAACCACTCAAGGAGAAATAACCATCGAACTGTCAAATTTTAACCAAAAAGTTAAAAATTTCGCGAAATGGTTCACAGTCTAAATAAAAATAGATTCGGTCGGGATTTAAAAAACTAAAAAAGCAAGCGATTTTTTTTTGCTGCATCTCAAGGGGAGCAGGATAAACAGAACCATTTTTGGAAATGCTGAATATTCTTACCACCTAGACAGGGCTCGAACCGGGAGTTAGTCATGCAACCTCATTCGTTTCCTTGCACCTTTGCTATCTAAACCATAGCGGATGTGTTTGAGTGAGGTGAAAGTAGTCGTATTTAAATCTTGGTGATATTCCCTCTCATATCATAGCTACTTGTTTTGCATTACCAATAGGGTAGAAACAGACGGCAACCGTCAGATGGAAGAGGGCACAAATAGTGGCCGCAGAATAGCAAAATAAGAAGTCAAGTACAAGCCGTTCATCAACACTTACGGCTCGTTTTAATGCAATTGACTAAATGCATTATATTGTTACGTTATATGCGCATATATTGCTTTCTTTAATGCTGATTTACGTTAATGCTTCTATGCATCAACAATGTTAATATACGTTTTATAAGCATTAAGATTGCTAATATACAAAAGTTTGGCACTTGGGATGCAGAATTATTTCCAATATACGGTTTTAGATTAATGCTTATGGTTACTTGGGTAGCGCCCTACACGCTTGATATTCTAAAACCGGTCCTTTTTGTACGATAATAGTGAAAACTGAATGTATATGTATAATGTACCTGTTTTTTTCATTGTATCTGCCTTATAAGTAGCCAAACTTTCAAAAGAAGTCATTGATTGACATAGTTCGTTTGCGGGAGTGTTGATTGACTCCTTATTCCAATTGAACATTTTGTCTAATAATATTATGGCAAAAGAATCCTGTAAAGAGTATGCTGTAGAGTTAATAAACATAATTCTGCGGTGCCATAGATAATTATTGTGATGTACCTGATTTGAAATCTCGAAGTGATCGCGTAGTTTTATAATCCAGTTTCCCAAAGTTAACCAATCATTATTTTGAATTTCATTACATGAATAAATTTGAGCATGCTGATAAACTTCTTTCAAGAGTTGTGTCTTATATTTACTGTAAATCATCTGCATTGTATGTTTATTTATATTTATATCGACAGCAAACACAACTCCGAATAGCTCCTCTAGAAACGGAATAGTTGAAACAAAACGTGTTTTGATATCGATCAACACATCGATAGCACGTCTGTATGTATTGTCAATTCTGTAGCATTGCATTGCCCAAGAAAAAGCTTCAACAACGTTTCCTGTAGCACAAAATACTTCAAGTAAACCATCCACACTCGGCCAATGGTGCCGATTTAGTTCGATACATTTTTCATAGCATAGCTTGGCAAGCTGTAAGTTTCCGATGCTGAATGCCAATTTTGCTGAAGAGTACAGAGTATGCATATCTGTTTCGTCCATCTCAGCAGCCTTGAGCAAGTATTCTAGTGCAACACTTTTTTCGTGCTTTTCTTGATATATACGACCAATATTACGATAACAGTTGCATTTGACCATAAACAATTTGTCTCTATTATCAGTATTGATCTGAAACGAGAACCATTAATTCTAATCTTTGCACTTACTGAATAAAGTTTTAAGGCTATATAGACATAATATAAGATACATATAAAATAATCCATGTGCTTACCTTTTCTAGAGCTTCGGTATCGATTAATTCCAAAAACAAAAACAATGCACATTCAAGTTTGTTGGCTTTCATGAAATTTAAAGCTCGTAAATACTCGGTTACAACAATTGTTTCCTGGAATAATAAAACAGTTTAGGCCCTTATATTGTATTAAACTACTAAAGCGATTTCCAAATATTTCATATCTCCATACGAGTACTGATGTAAAAAGATAAAATGCAAAAATATAGGTTATAAGGCGTTATATTGCTAAATGTAAGTTATTTCATATTTGCTAAGATACAATATACCTTGTCAGCACCATATTCAAAATAGTGCTTAATTCCATAGGGGCGGTGTGGCTGACAAACTCATACATTGGACATATCCCATTTTGATTTGGAGTTAGTAGGATTGTTGCACTAGCCCCGTACCCGTCCTGTACTCTAATTTAATAGCCGACTGTGAAGTCTGTCGATAAAGAAGGGTAAATTCTAAGAAAGACGTTTAAGCCCAAGGCTTTACTTGCGTATGATGTCAGAATACTTTCACGTGAAAAACCAGAGAAACGAGTGATTGTAGATAAGCAAAAGTAACTTTATTAATAGGAGCTTATAAAATGCGATGTTCAATCGTTTATGTACGAACGGAAAGTAAATGAAAGAAGAGTAAAAGATATATAATGCTGTCAGTTTCAGTCGAACCGTTGCCGAGTGCAGATCAGTTTTGTCGTCGCTCTTGTACATTTCAATAAAAATCCATCCTATAGTTAGTTCAGCGAAAGTACCTCTTTGTTGTCAAGTATTTGTTGTTTAGTGCATTGTTCGGCAGAAGGTTCTTTGCACAGACCAGATATTGCAATACCCTCTTCATTATGGCTTCCGATAGTGGGGGCTAGCTAGACACGATGGATTCTGATGACGACCCAGATTCGCTTCCTAAATAAGATTCAAATAGTTGAACGCTGACTCTTTACAATATCTCTAATCGAGTAAACGGATCCGTGCTTGCCCGAGTTTCGTTAAAGGCCCCTATATTGTGTATATTCGACAAATAGAAAAACCAATAAATATTTTGTTCGTCTCTGCTGAACTTCACAAGTGCTTTAAAGCAGTGAGAATGATCGAAAAAGTGAACAACGGTAAATTAAGTCATTTTCACTGATCTCAATGATGCACGTCAATCAGCTAAGAACAAGAAGCTCAGTAAACTATACTGAATGTACATGCCTTGCGCAAATGTCGAGATTGATGGAATGGTCGAGGAAGCAGAGATTGATTTTAAACACGTTGTCGAGAGTGGAAGCGGTAAATTTAAAGATGGCAGACTGAAGTCTGTTCGAGTTCGATGTCGAAGACCACCCTGCCGAAATGTCGAATTTTCACCCCTAAGGTTATGTCCTGTACAAAATGTCATAGGCTTGGCCACACCGAAACAATGTGCAGCAACAAAGCGAGAAGAAGCAGATATAGAGCAGCTCATGATGAAGCAAATTGTGAAGTTCCCAAAGACACGTGTTTCGCTTGCAAAGGTGCTCACGCAGACGCTAGGTTATTATTATTATTATTATTATTATTTATTTGCTTCATCCGACAAACTGTCTTAATGAAGATTTGATTTGGCTGGGAAAAGCCGCCTAGAGCAACATGTTACTCAAAGCGGCATAAAAACCCAACATCTTTTAATTGAACAGAGGCAACACATAGTACATGGCATAACTACATACATTATTCAACTTACACACAACATTCACTAAAAAGAAAATTCATTTTCACGTCGATTATATTCCAGCGCCATCTGCCGAATAGGTTCATGAAGGCCATAGTTGGTCCGGTGCGGGTCAACACGTAGAAGCCGTTGGTTCCGTTGAGGCCGGAGAGGGCAGTATAGAGGCAGTTGTGATAAAATAGCAGGGCAGTCCAGAGCGCCCGACAGAATTTTATAAGCAGTCTTGGCTACAATAACTTTTCGCCGCTGCTCAAGAGGTAATACGCCAACAAGCAGACAGAGTTCTTCGTATGGAGGCAGAGCATCAGGGTTTCTCCATGGCAGCATGCGACAAATTTTGCGGATAAAGCACTTCTGAATTCGTTCAAGACGAACAATCCAGTAATCGTAATGCGGATTCCAGACAACGCACCCTATCTCCAGAATAGAGCGAACCAAGGAGCTGTAAAGGGTACCTAAAGTACCAAGGTTATGTCCAATAGAGTAGGGCGGGGCATAAGTGCGATGTTTGAAGTTGTCATCAATTTTCGTGAGATATAAAGGACAACATTATATATATTTTGTAGTGATGCAGTAACTCAATGTCTTCACATTCAACTATAAATCATCTGCGGTAATAGTGTTTTGCAAAATAAATTCTTCTTTCTTCTGATCTAGAGCCGAGTCGCCCTTTTACCCCACTAGCGGAGAAAAAGTGCGAATACCGCGGGGCAAAAGTGCGAAGCTCGAATCCATGAAATTAGCACAACAGTAGCTAACAAAACTATATTATCTTCAATCTGCGTTATGTTTCGGTAAGGAATATTCTCAATTTGCACCTTTCCTATTTTGCGCTGGTGTATTGCAGCCTCCGAATCAGATCGAAACTTTTCCAAACGTTTGTTTTTTGTTTCATCAGTGGAAAAACATTGTTTTCCTTCGGCCAACATCCGTATAGCACACAGTTTTCTGCAGATCTTACATTTCTAGTATCTGTAATATAGTGCCTAAAGCTGTATATAATTAGCTATACATCTTTGCCTCGTCCATGATTGCACTTTTGCCCCGTTCGTGAATTGCACTTTTACCCCGCTAGGCGCCTGACGGGGTTAGATTAAATTACGGAAAAGCGAAATGCATTTTGTAACTTCTTTTCACCGTATTTTCAAAACAGATATGTGAGTGATGTAAAACGCTGCTACAAATTTTCAACAAATAATATTCTCCTGTTGATATCGCATTTGCCGTAAACGAAAAATTACATCAAAACCGCCCTAAAACAACATTTGCACATAACTCAGCAACTATGCTTCGTAAGCAACCAAAGTTTAAGTTAAATTCAAGCTGTCAAAGTAGTCACCCATCCATGCCACTGTAGTCAATTTACTTGGAATCTGCACCGAAAAATCATTGAATCGCACTTTTACCCCTCCTTACTCTATATAAAAACAATGTGAAGAGTCTAAAAAATAAAGTAGTCAACAAGTCCAAATCGTCATATGCCCAGGTTGTTAGCGCAGTCTCTTCAATTCCAGACAACATTAATATTAGTTTATATAACGATTTGCCAGACGATGATCCAGACTATAAAGATTTTGAAGAAACTGAAGCTGATTGAAGTTAAACGGTTCCCGTGAAAAAACGCAAAGATCCTAAAGGTTCATCACTTTTTACTCCGTTCTCCGCTCTCTACAAACACCGTTTCCTCAGAAAAAACAAAAAAATCTGGGCCTCCTGATCTTAACAATGTTAAGCATTTTCCTGGTTTACCTTATAGTAAAATCGCAGTTCAAAATAACTCGAATCTCTCAACTGATACCAACACGAAAGTTACTTTTGAATTTCTTATTGGGCTGGTTGCAGACAGTTTTGAGTTACCCAATATTTGGGTGACGTTGCTTCACAGTTTGATCTCTCTTTTAAAAAGAAATTGGATGAAAGTAATAGAACAAGTGCCCCTCCTTGCCTTTTTGATTGACATTCACTGAAAAAGGAGTTTCGAATAGCATCACGATTTTTCAGTGGAATTCTCGGAGTATCTTACCAAAATTGGATAATCTGAAAAGTTTATTGTGTGAGCATTGTGTACAAATTATATCAATAGGAGAAACTTGGCTTACTAACTTGGCTAACTTGGTTCTACTGGGGATCGCGACCGATTTGGAGTATCACAGAATTCTATAGAAATCGTGGCTTGTCGCGTGAAAATAAAACATTTTGAATTTTCAATTGCGTCTGTTTATATTTCCGCTTTAAGCAATCTTGATAAGCACTTGTTGCGTCAACTATTATCAATGATACCATAACCAATATTTGTACTGGGCGACTTTAATTCACATGGAACCGCTTGAGACGAAGAGTCGTCCACGGCTCACGTGCACAGCTGCTGTATGATATAATTGAAGAGTTTCAATTAAATGTGCTGAATACGGGTGAAGTTACTAGAGTATCTGCGCCACCATTTCGCAGCTCACGAATAGATTTGTCGTTATGTTCAGCAACTTTGTCATTGAATTATTCGTGATAGATTTATTCCAGACACAGCAAATAGCGACCATTTACCAATTTTGATAACTTATCGATCTAATGTGGTTCAATTTGAAGAAATACCAGTTGATCTCTGTAGACATATTAATTGAAATATGGTCAGCAACATAAGGCTGAAAATCATAAGGCTGAAACACGAAAGGCTGAAATTCGAAAGGCTAAAAACTAAGTAACGCCTAGATAAGGCTGAATGGGCAAAAGGCTGAAGTCTCATAAGGCTGAATGTTCGAAAGGCTCAATAACGAATGGCTGAAACTTAGAATAAACAATGTGTAAGTAATGCTAAAGGCAGAAATTTTCACAATTTTAACAAAAATCGAAGAAAACTTAATTATTTTTGATAATCTATACCTATAAAAAAGGATTTTTGTCTGTCTGTCTGTCTGTCCGTATGTTCCTTTTAGAATCGAAAACTACTGAACCGATCGGCGTGAAAATTTGCATGTAGGGGTTTTTGGGGCTACGGAAGGTTCTCTCGATGGCAAAAGACCCCTCCCCTCACTAAGAGGGGGGGCTCTCATACAAATCTATGCCTATAAAAATGGATTTCTGTCTGCTCTATGTTCCTTATAGAATCGGAAACTACTGAACCGATCGGCGTGAAAATTTGCATATAGCGGTTTTTGGGGTCAGGGAAAGTTCTTATGATGGTTAGTGACCCCTCCTCCCACTAAGAGGGGGAGCTACCATACAAATGAAACACAAATTTCTGCATAACTCGAGAATTAATCAAGCAAATGGAACAAAATTTTACATGTGGGTGTTTTTGGAGACAAGGATTTTTTCTATGATGAATCGAAACCTGTCCCCACTTTAGGAGGAGGGGGCTCCTATACAAATGAAATACAAATTTCCTCATAACTCCAGAACTAATCAAGCAAATGGAACCAAATTTAGCATGTGGGTGTTTTTGCAGACCCCTCCCCTCTTTAGGAGAAGAATAATAACCCCTCCTCCTTTTAAGAGGGGGGCTTCCATACAAATGAAATACAAATTTCCTCATAACTCGAGAACAAATCAAGCAAATGGAACAATATGTGACATGTGGGTGTTTTTGGAGGCATGAATTTTTTCTATGATGAATTAGGACCCCTCTCCCTTTTTAGGAGGGGGACTCCCATAAAAATGAAATACAAATTTCCTCATAATTCGAAAAGTAATCAAGCAAATGGAACCAAATTTGGCATGTGGAGGGTTTTGGAGGCATGAATTGCCCTGTGGTAGGGGGATAAGGACTATCATGCAAATAAAACAGAAATTTTTGCGTAACTCAAAAACTAATCGAACTCGAGAAATTTTAGACTCTTTCATTAAACATATTTCAATAACAAGACCACCAAAAACTATCAATAGTAACATTAGATAATTCAGCGCGAGACGGCCACAGACCGCGAGTGTTGTCGGTGACCTGCCGTCGGAAGCGCCGGCCACTGCGGGGGGCAGCCCCCCGTAGAGATCACCTCAATCTAGGTTTATTTATTTTCCTAGATCTACTGACCTCTACTTTCCTTTTTTTCCTTCCTTCAGTTGGGTCACCCCTGCGAAATGGTACTTTCTACGAAAAGATTTTCCGTGAAATGGTACATGTCGCGTAAGGTTTTTCGCGAAATGGTATTCTGCGAAATTCTATATTCCGCGTTATGGTCAACCGAGAATTGATGTTCCGCAAAATGGTATTCGGCGAAATGGTTTGTAATGATGGTGAATATTTGAATGCTATCCAGTAATTTTTTACAATGATCCCATGTTTGTGTGCCAAATACAAATCTTTTTATACGCACAAAATTTGCACATAATCAAATGCGAATAATTTACATGTGTACTCCTGAGCGGATTTTGATTATATGAGGCACATGAAGGTGGAACTTTGCCCTTAATCATGTACACAATATCTTGAGTGCGCTTGATTGCAAAATATCAGTAGGTATTTTAAACGCAATGTGCATAACATTATAGGTTATTTTTTAAGGGATCGTGGCAATATTGTGCATTAGAAAAGTTTTTTAACCTTTTCAAGGACTCTGAGAAAAAAAATTCAGGTAGTAAAAAATCGAATTTTCCCCGGCAGTGAAATTATTCGATACGGCAAAATATGATTGTTTAAAGTTTAGCAAAACCATTGAAAACAATTGAATCGTTTGTTTGGGAAGCCCCACAAGCGTCATTTGATATGAGTCAATTTTCATGAGTTTTTGGCACTTTTGAATTCTCGGGTATTCCTACATCTTCTCACAAATACTGCAAAAAGGTTAATTCCATAGATCCGGATCGCTGTCGCTTGCTTGGTCTAGATACCTTAGAACGTCGTCGGAACATCCAACAAGCTTTGTTTGTGGCAAAACTGTTACACGGCGTGATTGACTCGCCGCAATTACTATCGCTGGTAAATTTTCGCGCAGCACAAAGGACTCAGCAACCATCCCCACTGCTGACCAACCGCTTTCACCGCACTGAATTGCCGATGAGCCGATTGCATCGTGTACTAGAATGTTTAGTCGTATTGAACAATATTTCGAATTAGGGGAAACTTTGCATAAATTTAAGCGAATGATTACAAGCTCTAGCTTATTATAGCGTAGCTCATTAAGACTGACAAGTCAGATGAATTGTAAAAATAAAGAAAATAAAGTCTACAACCACTTTATTAGATGTTGTGGTGCATAAAAATGAGGTTGGTTTTTCACGAAAGGAATCTTGCTTAGGAACTTTTTTGGATATTGAAGGCGCGTTTGACAACGTATCTTTTGCTTCCACTTTGGAGGCTGCTCGGTATCATAATGTGCCTTCAATAATCATAAAGTGGATAGAACAAATGCTTAGTAACCGATTGCTTTTATCGTCGTTACGGCAAGCAAGCAAGCGGAAGCTAGTGTTTGTGGATGTCCACAAGGTGGCGTTCTCTCGCCTCTTTTAGGGAACCTTGTGGCGGATGGCCTATTGAGCAAACTCAATGGTCTAGGCTATTCGTCATATGGTTTTGCGGATGACTATCTCATCCTAGTAGTTGGAAAGTGCATAAGCACATTATTTGACTTAATGCAGCAGGCACTACGTGTCGTGGAAACGTGGTGCCAAGAAACTGCACTTTCGGTAAATCCGAGCAAAACATCTATCGTCTTATATTCAAGACGTAGAAATACTGCTCTGCGTAGCTCGTGCTCTGCGCTTTTACGATTCGGATGTTGATATTGTGAACGAGGTGAAGTACGTGGGGTTGATTCTCAACTCCAAGCTTGACTGGTCCACAAATATTGATTTCCGAATTAAAAAAGTACAAGGGTCCATGCCTAGTGGCACGGGCGCATGCTTGAAGTAGGACTACGAATGTAGTGCAATTCGTCTCCCAATGCTAAAGCCGGTGATATTTGTATGAATTTCATATATAGATACTCAAGTTGCGCATTAACCTTTCGTTACTCGCGCCATCTTCGATTCATGGGCATGGTAAAACAGAACAGAATGTGCTCAAGTATTAGTGCCAATAGGTGAAAAACTTATAAAACTTTGTCCACCAATTGAAAGAACTTGGTCTACTGATCAACTGCTGAGAACAGTAACTATCTTTATTGTCAGAATCCCAAGACATAATGACATAAAGTAAGAGTTCCATAGGCGTTGTATAAAATACAACAGCGCGAGTAACAGTGGGTTAAAGAATTGTGTTCTTACATGTGATACGTGTTGGTGCAGATTTGGAGAATTATTTCGAACAGTTTCGGGTAGATGCAGATTATTTTTTGCAAAAATCTGGCATCCCAGGTTCCGCTAGGCAGCTTTAAACACATGTGTATGTGATACGATTTGTTTCGAGTTTCGACTACATCATGGACACGCTGCTGTTTTGTTAAGGAAGGTTGGGAACACGATTACGATTCTGCCTGGACTGGCACTGGACCGCTGGCATCTGTATTTTGTTTCGTGATGCTGATGCCGTTACAGCAATTCGCCATTACGCTATGAAGGTCGTCTGTGGTGTGCTGGAAATGGCAATGTCGCAGAAGTTTTACTATTTTCGCAGCTAAATAATAAACAAGCAAAGTAAAGAATGAATGTTTCAATTTAATCATTCGTAAGCAAAATACTGCACCAGTCTGGCAGCATTGTTTTAAATAGATCGATGTTTTGAATCCAACACGGTCGGCGTAATTTCCACTCCACACACCACACCAAACAATAATCGGCTGCTGCCGAGTTTTACCACCTTTGCCGCGTCCGGACAGGGAGATAACATCGTAACTCTCATTATTATTTGTAACCCAAACAACGCGAAAATGACGCCGTTCGCAAAATCAATCAACTGCTTCATATACTTATTCAGTAGTTCTTAAAAGAACTGATTGTTTTCTACCAGCTGTTAATAATACAAATCGAAGAAATTTACTGCTTGGCAGCAGCTTTTTTCGAACAGCATTCTCCGTTAGAACTTCTTTTGGCTTTGGAGTTTTCGATGCCTTTGCTATGGTCTTCATTGACTTAGTAATCTTGCTTCTCGCTAGCAAGTTTGGTAGGCGAACGAACCGGAAGCGCCAGTTCTTTATTTGAACCAGCTTTCTCTTGTTGAAAACTAACTTCAAAGCCTTTTTCACGAATGTGTCCAACCTTGAAACGTCACAATTGTAGCTGGCGGCGATATACTTCTAGACGGCTTGCAACGAGGATCCGTTGACTCTTCGGTTTATTGGCGTCTCGCTTAGTGAATTTGGATGTCTTCGTTGCCAGAACAGCTGAAGCTCAACGATTTTCGAGCGGATTCTCTAGACCGTAAATTAAATACAATCAAACTTTGATCCCTTTGATTCAAAGGGAATTTAATCCATAGCTCTTCTCCTATATATTTCTGTCATCCGTGTTAGGGAAGTATTGGCGTGGAAAGGCAAAAATTTTTAACAAAAATAAAATTAAAGCAACGTCATGAGTTAGAAGACCGCATGGTGAGTCACCATATATTTAACGTTTTATAGATCAAATCAGAAGAAATTCTTCATGATTTAAAGAATCAGCGACATTTGGAAATTTAATTAAAGAAATTTAGTATACAGAAAATTTTCATCTCTTCATTAACAAATTCGTTCGTCCTAAAAAGGACGGGTTGTGGTAATTTATGAGGTTGAAAATCCGGCCAGCAGAATGGCTTGAATGTTTGAAACAACACCTCCCAGGGCAATGATGACAATGGTTACCGGACAGAGCATTTTCCATTAATTCAAGCTCTTCCGCTCCCGCAGCCAAATATTCTAATATAGCAGATAATAGATCGATGCTCCGGTACCAACGCGTTCTGCGCACTCTACGCCAAATAATGATCGGCTGCTGCTGCTGCTGTTGCCGCTGCGCTGCGTTTTACCAGTTTGCCGAGTCCAGTGAGGGAGATATAATCGCAACTCTCTGCTGTCTGCTCTGTACCGTACCGATGTCAATGCGAAAATGATGCCGTTCACCGGCTTACTTCTGATTATATACCAGAGCAAATGGCACCAAGTTGTAACAAAGGCGTATCAACGTAGGGCAGAGAATCATAGACACGAAAGAAAGACGGTACAACGTGCAACGAAATAGTACATTGTTTGAACAAAACCGGTGTCCGGTGCTTCCTTAATGAAGAGCTACCAGTTTCTGCAGAGCAACCTAATATGAAGCATCGACATCGTCTTCATGCCACCGAAAATCAGTGGAAAGGCCGCAAAGCGCGATAGGAAAAAGAAGACAGAAATATTCTTCGGAAGGTTTGTCTTAATACAGTTTAAACATGTAATTTCTGACGGGCTCGTACTTCGAACGCTCATACTAAACTGCCAACATCATTTTAAAATGTGAGAAAAATCAATTTTACTGCTTCGTATACTTTTATTCAGTAGTTCTTAAAAGAACTGATTGTTTTCTACCAGATATTAGTAATGCAAATCAACGAAATTTACATCTAGGCAGCAGTTTTTTTCGGGCTTCTCCGCTGGAACGACTTCCTTTGACTCTGGGGCTTTCGGTGCCTTTGCTACGGTTTTCATTGGCTTAGTAGATTTTTGTTCGGGGGCACCATCGCATATTTACTAGTACAACTTTAATCGGAGCCGCCTTTGCAGCAGTTAGCAAAGATAAATTGTTTTCGTCCGTTTTATCAACCTTGAACGAATCGGAATCGCCTGTTCTTTTTGTTTGGACCAGCTTTTCGACAGTTAATTTCAAAACCTTTTTCACGAATGTGTCCAACCTTGGAACGTCACAATTGTGGCTAGCGGCGATTTACTTCTAACGGTTTGCAGCGAGGATCCATTGATTTTACTGGGTATTGATAGCAGCAAAAACCATATCGTTCGCTGGCGGACGAGTCGGTGGCTTCTTCGGTTTATTGGCGTCTTGCTTGGTGAATTTGAATGTCTTCGATGGCTTATTCCGAGCAAGCAGCAACCGCTGAAGCTAAACAATTTTCGAGCGGATTCTATAGAGCGTAAATTAAATACAATCAAAGGTCAGCTTAACCCATAGCTCATTTCGTACATATTTCTGTCATCTGTGCTAGGGAAGCATTGGCGTGGGAAGGCAAAAACATGAAAATAATGAAATAATGAATATCCGTCTAAAATTTTCTCAATTATTAAACGTTTGGTTGGAAAACATGGAATCTATTGTATTGTTATGGATTTTTTGAAAAATTTCCAATCGATTGATACCAATATCTCTAGAATCTGTTGACGGATGACTGAGTTATAAGCGTGCAAACCATAACCACTTTTCGTTACATGTTCCCTTTTCGTTTTTCTAAAGTGCACCCCAATATAGAAATCAAAGAAGTAGTCCTACTTCAAAAGCGGGCATGGCCTTTGGGCAAGGTAGACGAGCAATTGGCAACTCTTGGAGGCTAAAACCCAAATACATACACTGGTTGTATACGGTCGTTGTCAAACCAATACTGGCGTATGGTTGTCTTGTATGATGGCAGAGAGAGGAAATTGTGACTGTCCCGACAAAGCTAAACCATCTTTAAAGGATGTGTTTAATGGCAATGTCTGGTGCATTTACTACTACTGCCGCCCTAGAAGCTATTTTTAATATTAAACCTCTCCACTTCCACCTGAAGCAAGAGGCACTAATATGTGCTTATCAACTACACGCGATTGGCCTTTGGCAGTCTGTGGACGGTTCCACTGGTCATACTCGATTGTGGTTGCAAATTGTTGCTGAGGACAAGTTTGCCCTTGCTCCTAGCGATGTAACGCTCATGCGTAGTTTTCCGTATAGAACTTTCTCAAGTGCCTTTCCTCCTAGAGAGGAGTGAATGTCAGGCTACATGGAAAGGAAAATTTCGGACTATGTGGTCTGTTATACCGATGGTTCCTTGTACGAAGGTCGCGCGGGTGCTGGTGTTTACTGCCGTGAGCTGGAATTGGAGGAATCCTATTCGTTGGGTAGTTACTGCACCGTTTTTCAAGTTGAAATCTTTGCAATTATAGCACAGTTTGCACTTCAGAAAGAACTGATAGGCAAGATTGTCTACTACTGATAGTAAAGCCGCTATAAAAGCCCTTTGTGCGGCTAATTTTAAATCTAAAACTGTCATCGCCTGCCACACTCAATTAGAAGAACTAAGCATTCTAAATGCCGTTCATCTGATTTGGGTCCCTTGGTCATTCTAGTATAACCGGAAATGAATGGGCTAATGAACCAGCAAGATCTGGAGCAGAAAAGCCGGCTTTCGGACGGTTTTTATTGCCTGTTTTACCAATTGGGGCATGTTGGATAAAACAAAAGATTCGATCTTGGTTTTCATCTGAACATAAACGTTATTGGAAAAATCTTGAAACTTGTTGTCAAACGAAAAGTTTTATTGTTAAGCCTTGTGAGAAGGTTGCGAACTTTCTGTTGCAACACTCTAATTGCACTATTCGTGTCAGATCCCTGATTGGTCACTGCAAACTAAATTATCATATGGCTACGATTCAGTTTGCTGAATCCGACTACGGTTCACCATATCACGTAATTTGCAACTGTCCTGCAGTAGCCCAATTGCATCATAGGATCTTTGGTCTTACGTCTTAAATGAATCGGATTTTATGAAACAGAAATTACGTGACATTTTGATCTTTAAATGCAAAAAAATGATGCCCTCAGTGTGCTCATGAAAAAAAGTTGGCAGTTATAGAATGTTTTGAACAATCTTATTTTTATTGCCGTAGGATGTCTTACCATACGTTGCCAATAACTTATCAATAACTTACATAGGTGCGCCACGTTTGTTGCCAAATTCGAAATCCTACTGTACTAATTGTTGCCAAATTCGAAATCCTACTGTAATGATCGGACCACGAGAAATGGCCGAAAAACGCTCATACACATAAGCATTCCAGTGCGGCATAAAATAACCTCGACCGAATAAAACGCCGCTCCTGTAACAACACGATTTTCAAACTTTATGTACCTTTTTCTCAGAAACTACAAAACGTATGCAATTAACTAGTCTTGTGACAAACACCTTATGTTTGATAAATTGATATCCCACGAGAATTAGGTGAAGCATATACCTCAAAGAACAAGAAAAAAGAAATTACATTTGTGGGATACCTAGAGACTATCCAGTGCGAGTTAACTATAGTTCTTCATCAACATTGAGCACCAATCAATAGTTCCCCCTCGCACGAGTATACATTGATACTTGTGCGCAGGGCTTCGACCGATCCTTTTTTTCTACCGCAGTCACACCAACGCGCATTCAAGTTCACACCGTCCGTTTAGAGGTGGAATATGAATGCTATGCATAACACAACTGGCATTTTGCTCAGTCAAACGCCGACTGCACGCTGCAGAACGAACGGCTTCTAAAACTGTTTGACATTTTCGTTTCGATCAAGTTGCCTTTACCGTTTGGAGCAGCGAATGACTGCAAAACAGTCAAATGACTGGCAATCACCACGCTACGAAAAGCAACCGCACAATCGTATGATTCAATACTACAAAAAAACAACCACTACATGTGCATGGAAGAAGTCGGTCGGACTCCGTCCAATACAAACGAATATTTTGCTTGCGTCGGACCGACGTCTGGGTGACAAACTTTTACTGTGAGCAGCCGATTTGGAGACAAAAAGAGAAACGAAAAAATACGTCACCGTATGCTTCCAGTCAGTTTGCAGTTTATATTCTCAAAGCGCAAAGCAAAACGGGAGATCGACTGTTTGCTTTTGCTGAGATGCCGCATGAATTGTACGACGGCAGCAGCACAAGCGGCAGTTTGACTGGATTAAAAAAACGGTCAAATGATCGTTCAAAAATCGGAGTTTGAATGCGGAAAGTTCGCATTCACGGCAGTCACATTCAACTTGCGATCCCTTTTTAAGCCATGCTTGTGCGGCACATCATCGAGATGACCATGACACAAACACTAGCGCGTTCCTATGAACCGGGCTCTTCGGTTTTCTGGCAAAGTCACCTCTTCTTTCGCAGGCAGTCCGTCATGTAGGATGTGGTGGCGATCTCCGGCGTCTTTCGAGTGAGTTCAGTGGCGATCGGCTTTTTTGCGGATTCCACATTGGCGAATCCTGCCAGTTAAAACAAACTTTCATTTAGAGCATCTGTTGCTACGTTTTTTTTCGCCTTCATTATATATATTTTGCTGGCGGTGGAGTCACTCGAACGCGAGAACAAGAAGTGATTTTTTTTTTCCATATTTTTCATTCGTTCGCGCGGTGGCATCAAGGAAAGCGGCGTAGTTTTTGCATCCATTTTTTTTTTTCATTTTGCTATCGTATTCGGTGCACTATCGGATGGTGTGTTCAGTGTTCGGTTCAATTCACTTTACAGTTTATTCGGTGAGTCAGACGGTTTAGCCGTTATGAGTAAGTGAAGGTACGCGTTGGGATAACCAACCAAGGTGCCAAGCGCCCTAGTAGTGTGTTCGGGATGACCACAACTTGAAGCAGTCATATAGCATGACAAAGCTATTGGCGCGTGTTGGGATAACCGCCCCAAGGAAATAAATTTGTGTGCGTTTGAGATGACCACAGCTTGATTACAGTTGCGTTGCAGGACAAAACTATCGGCGCGTGTTGGGATAACCGCCCCAAGACAAGCAAAAAAAGCAGCGCGCGTTGGGATAACCGTGCTGAACGATTTAGTAGTGTGCGTTCGGGATGACCACAGCTTGTTTGTAGTTGCGTAGCATGGCGAAACTACAGTTGCGTGTTGAGATAACCGCCCCAAAGCAAGCAGAAGAGTAGTGCGCGTTGGGATAACCGCGCGTGAAACTTTAATCCATATGTGTGTTCGGGATGACCACAGCACGTTCGGAAAATGTGCATTGAGATAACCGCGGCTAGTTGCAGCGGTGACTGCTGTGCTGGATAGAATTAATGGCGTATGTCGAGATGTTTATAAGTTTATGCTTGACGTTTCAGATGTTTACACAACTACGGTAAAGCGCTTATTGAGATAAACGTTTAGTATGCGTGCGAGTCTGCTATATTCTTTCAAACACTTCTACCTAACTATTCAACTAAACTGGTAGCAGTGTGGTTGAGCATTCGAAAAAGTGCGATACAGCTCCGATAATAATTAGTAAGCGAGTAAGGAACAAATGAAAGATTTGTTATATGTCAATCAACTCAACCATCGATTCTGAAAATAATGATTTGCTAGTCCTGCATTGCAAACTCACTAAACGAAAAAAAAACTATGTGGTTCGGGTGGCTTTAATGTCGTTTGCGAGTACTAGCTTCGTAGCATACATTATATTTGTAGATTGAAAATGCGCGCCTTTTATCTTAGAGATATGATACACAGAGAAACTCAAATCTAACCACGTGCTTTGCTCAGTGCATGGGTCTGCATTAAAAAAACATTATCCTGTCTTGTGGTAGCATACAGGAAATAAACTGAAAAATGAAAATGAACACAGTTTGGATCGGTTGCTGAGTGATACCTAACCGTGTTTCGAAACGACAACTCGATTCGTTCGCCAAGTGAGAGCATGTTGAATCAAACCACAATATTCGCAGGATCCCTCCATTCATGAACTGACTCGAATCAAACTATCTTGGCGGTTTTGCGTTTGTTGTTTAGAGAGACTAACGGGGAAATTACTGCAAAAATATCGCAGAAGACTGGATTGTAGCACTCATTAATGCGATGATTTTGCAACATTGGCTGGTAGTGTGTATTACAGTATTTTGCATTTGTGCAATGGAAGTTACACGAACTGAAGCTGCGGTCAACTTGTTCAATCAAATCAAGGTAACATCAGTTGCGAATATCGAATAGTGATATTAGGTCACAGTTGCGTTCTTATACTACCTTATAATTGATTCATATGATGATTTTTATGACGGCATTTTCCGATTGTAAAATGGCTAGTGCCAACTAATCAGTCTCAAAAATTATGTGCTAATTGGTGAACTTGAAAAAATAAATCGAGAAAACTCGAAGCGAGTTAAATAGAGCTATGTTGGGTTTTTTTCAATAAAATTTGGAACCTTCCTGTATACAGTCAGCCATGTTTTCCTTTATTAGAGAAGAGGGAAGATATGGGATACCTAGAGACTATCCAGTGCGAGTTAACTATAGTTCTTCATTAACATTGAGCACCAATTAATAGTTCCCCCTCGCACGAGTATACATTGATACTTGTGCGGCACATCATCGAGATGACCATGACACAAACATTAGCGCGTTCCTATGAACCGGGATCTTCGGTTTTCTGGCATAGTCCATCGACCTCTTCTTTCGCAGGCAGTCCGTTAGGTAGGACGTGGTGGCGATCTCCGGCGTCTCTCGAGTGAGTTCAGTGGCGATCGGCTTTTTTGCGGATTCCACAACATTGTGCTTAGCTGCGCGACTAATGGAGTGTCCCCTACTGTGCCAAATACGACTTCTAACTTACACTTCAGAATTCATTTACAGTTAATCCCTATGGATTAATGCAATTGCACAAAAAAAACCCGATTTAATCCACCTATTGGTGAAAGGAACCTTTGTTATACCATCTCATTTGTCATTTGAGTTAGAATTCGACACGCCTTCGGAACATAATTCAGCTTTTTGATAACACTATGGTAATTATCATCAATACATACGCATGTCTATGTAATATACTGGTTATATTATACAAATATATTTCAAAGCAATCAAAAAACGTCTTCCTTTTAATTGTAATTTATTTTGAGTTAATTGGGGGGTCGCATCCTGGGGTTTGGTTTAAGTTAGAAACTAGCCATTTTCCTGGAAGTATTTGGAACGTTCCTAGAACGTGTCCGGCTGTAGCCAATGTAATCCTGTACACTTTATATGACGACAAATGAACTACTTTTGCAATTTTGAGTACTTAAAGATGTCACAGGTTTTATTTTAGTTCAATTCAGAAATTGATCCCCGATACGGAACGTTCCCGGACGTGTTCAAACGTGGTCGATGATGTCTTGAACATTTTATACGACTACCAATCGTCTAGTTTTGCAATATCGTGTGCTTGGAGGTGTCGCATGACGGGTTTGTTATGATTCAAGGTGCTTCTACGTTCAAGCTTCATATATTCCGGAACTTGTTCCAGACATATCTTCGGAACCGTACATCCGTTCCAAATTCTGTTCAATAGAGTTATTCAAGGCTACAAAACTTTGCGTTTAGTAGTTATTTAGTCAAATCGGTGCAGGCATTTCCTAAAAGGAGATATTGCTATATTTTCACTACTGAGACTGTTATGCGTTTATTTGTAACTTGCGACTGACATAGTTTAGTATTATTTTCAAAATTTTAGGAACAAACATAACATTACTGTTTGAAATATTGAAAGCATGAACAATTTAAAGATGATCCCCATGCTTATCCCCAAAGTGGTGAAAATACATGGGACTGTTATGCATTTATGGGCAGTAATGGTAGTTATCATCATCACATGTGCATGTGTATGTAATCTACTGATAAATTTGTAGAATATTTCAAATCAATCAAAAACTTGTGTGCAAAGTTCTTGAGCAGGATTAATATTTAAGGGGGACCCTCACTAGAAAGTCGAAAAACTTGTTTGTTATGCATGTTCAGGAGCCTTTTACCTTCAGAAATGTTGAGCCCAAAGTATTTGTCGGTACGGGGTCTCATTGAGAATTTGCAGTAAAACTGGGGGGTATCTTGAAGGAAAGTGCAGTGCTGTACAATAGTTTAAACGCGCTCTCCTCGAAGCCATATGTTTTCATCGACGGTGCGTGTGTCTCAGTATCTAGAGGATCGTTTTGACTGTTTTTTTTACGTGTAAAAATTAATTATCTAAATTGTGACGTAGCCGCTTTTCAATATCTCAATTTTTCAATTTTCGCTGCATTTAAAAAAAATCGTTACACTTCGCAACCAGCAAGGGATAGATAGTTACTATGTACAGCAAAGTTGCTTATTTTACTGTGTTCTACAACTTTTGTAGAGACACTGTACTTTTTTGGACGCATTTAAAAAAACAAAAATTTGTAACACCCTAATAGGTAGATTTACGGTCTCCCTGATGCTGTAGAAAGTTGCGCCATATTTTTTAAATAAACTCTTCCAAAGACACGCCACCTGAAAAGTTAAGCATTTTTGCGCAAGAGCACATGATCGCGTTTTTTTTCTATTTGGTTCATATCAGTAAAGTTTACTTAAATAATTTCATCAATGTTTTTCAAATAATTTTTGACTGGTAAGGCCAATTCTAATAAGATTTAGCATATATGTTCAGGTCTCTTTAAGGCCAGCGTTAAGGTCTCTCGTTTAATACTAAGATAACTGAAATCTTGGTTAAAATCGTTAGGAATAATTGTAAATTTTATTGTGCTGTACACGACTGCTCATAACTTCCAAATTAAACATCCAATCAAAAAACAAATCAATAGTGATCTCTGAGGCTATATTTCCTACCAAATGAGACTAATAGTGCATAAATCGGTTTGGCCATCTCTTCGTTCGACAATTTGACACCTTGAAGAAGCACGTTTTTAAGCATAACTTTTGAACCGCTTGATTGTTTTCGATAAAACTCTTCACAAAAAATTTGCAGTAGCAAGAGCCTTCATTTGATACTAAAATTGTTGAAATCGGTTGAGCGGTTCCGGAGAAAATCATGTCACGTAAATTTTACATTTTTGCTTATAACTTTTAAACTTAATGTCGGACCGCAAAACAATTCAATAGTGATCTACAAGGTGATAACACCTTTCAAATAAGCATAATAGCAAACGAATCGGTTCAGCCATCTCCGAGAAACAGACGACTAAAGTCAAGCGTCACATACACACATACACACACACACACACACACACACACACACACACACACACACACACACACACACACACACACACACACACACACACACACACACACACACACACACACACACACACACACACACACACACACACACACACACACACACACACACACACACACACACACACACACACACACACACACACACACACACGCCCTCGGTGAACGCCCTAACCCAGCGGTTATGGTGCCGATCAAAGCCAGTTTGGTTTTGTACGACCCTATATAGCCATTCAATGGGAGCGGGAACTCTCATCCCTACCTCCACGCGGGGCCGGCTGGAACGCAACCGGGCCTAGGGTCGACCGAATACCAGTCTTTGGTTGCATCCTCGGTTGTGTGCTAACAGGGAGAGGGGGGCACATAGTGCCTACGGGTGGCGTAGTGCAGTGGTGTAAACACGCAAGCATAGCTCAAGTCCCATAATAGATCATAGTGCAGGTGACGCAAATAAACCTGAATCACTGCGATACAGCACAACTGCTCTTGCAGTCCATGGTGGAAGCACTGAGTGACATAGCTATTATCTCGGAGCCATATCGAATCCCATCTGGTGATGGGAATTGGGCAGCGGACAAGGCGAAAACGGTGGCAATTTGGACGGTGGGAAGATATCCTCTACAAGAAGTAGTCTATTCTGCAGAAGAAGGCTTCGTGATCGTTAGAATTAACGGTGTTTTTATCTGCAGCTGCTACGCGCCTCCACGATGGACAATAGAGCGGTTTAACCAGATGCTGGATCAGCTGACGGAAGCGCTGGTCGATCGGAGACCAGTTGTTATCGCCGGTGACTTTAACGCCTGGGCAGCTGAGTGGGGAAGCCGCCTCACCAATCCAAGGGGTCGCAGTCTGCTAGAGGCCCTAGCAAAGCTAAATGTAGTTATAGCAAACGAAGGCACTACTAGCACATACCGTAGGGAAGACCGGGAGTCCATCATTGATGTCACCTTCTGCAGCCCTGGTGCGGCAAGGATTACGAACTGGAGAGTGTGCGAGGAATATACCCACAGTGACCACCAAGCGATTCGGTACCGCATTGGAAACGGGACGCAGATGGAATCATATGGGGGACAGATAAGCGAGCGGAGGTGGAAAACGGCGTGCTTCAACAAGGGTGTATTTGTTGAAGCACTCAGGTTTCAAAGCATTCCTTCGAACCTAAGTACGAAAGTGCTGACGGCAGTATTAACACGAGCGTGCGATGCCACTATGCCGAGGATAAAGAGACCGAAGAACGGTCGCCGCCCAGTCTACTGGTGGAACACGACGATCGCCGAACTACGGGCAAATTGCCTTCGTGCCAGAAGGAGAAGTCAGCGGGCTCGCAACGAGGCCGATAGAGAAGAAAGAATACTAGTGCACAGGACAGCAAGAACCGCACTTAACAAAGCAATTAAGCTCAGCAAGAAATCTTGCTTTGAGGAACTTTGTCGTAGCGCCAACGCGAATCCTTGGGGAGATGCTAACAGAGTTGCCATGTCACAAATTAAAGGTCCTTTTGTACCACCCTAAAGGTGTCCGGAGAAGATGAAAGCCATTATCGACGGGTTGTTTCCGCAACATGAAATAACACTCTGGCCAAGCCCCCCGTATGGCGAGGAGACGGAGCACGTAGAGGAAGCTCGAATCACCAACGAGGAGTTAATCGAGCTGGCGAAGGCCATGAAGGGAAAGAAAGCCCCAGGTCCAGACGGAATTCCGAACCTGGCTTTGAAAGTAGCAATCATGGAGAATCCAGACATGTTTAGGACCACACTGCAGAAATGCGTTGACGAAGGTAGCTTTCCTGAGACCTGGAAGCGCCAGAAGCTGGTGTTGCTGCCGAAGCCGGGTAAACCCCCCGGCGATCCCTCAGCGTATAGGCCTATATGCCTACTGGATACGGTTGGCAAGCTGCTAGAGAGAGTAATCCTGAATAGACTCACCAAGTACACGGAGAGTGAGTACGGCCTGTCAAACAAGCAGTTCGGCTTCCGGAAAGGCCGGTCTACAATAGATGCCATACGAATGGTAGTGGATGCCGCGGAAAAGGCCCAGAAACAACAAAGAAGAGGAAATCGCTATTGTGCGGTGGTCACTTTAGACGTGAGGAATGCTTTTAATAGCGCCAGCTGGGAAGCAATCGCCCGTTCGCTGGTTAGCATGACGATTCCTGTGTATCTCTGCAGGATTTTGAAAAGTTACTTTCATAATCGTACACTGATATACGAGACAGACAGAGGGGAGAGAAGGATTACAATCACGGCAGGCGTTCCCCAGGGCTCCATCCTTGGCCCGACGCTATGGAACGCGATGTACGATGGAGTACTGAAGCTGAACCTCCCCAGGGGTGTGGAGATTGTCGGCTTCGCTGATGATGTGGCGTTGGTAGTAACTGGCGAATCAAGAGAAGAGGTGGAGGTACTCGCCATGGAATCCATACATATGGTGGAAGATTGGATGGGAGAGAATAGGCTGGCAGTAGCTCATCATAAAACAGAGGTGGTAGTGATTAGCAACCGAAAGGCAGTGCAGCAGGCAAAGATCATAATTGGAGAATGCATCATCGACTCTAAGCGGGACGTGAAGCAGCTGGGCGTGATCATCGACGACCGACTAAATTTCAATAGCCACGTAGATTATGCCTGTCAGAAGGCAGCAAAAGCGATCACAGCGCTAACCAGAATCTTGCCGAACAATTCGGCGATAAATAGTAGTAAGAGGAGGCTCCTGGCTAGTGTTACCACGTCAATACTTAGGTATGGCAGCCCTGCATGGATCTCGGCATTAAGAACGAAAAGAAATCTATCGCGTTTGAATAGTACGTACAGACTGATGAGCATGAGAGTAGCGAGCGCCTACCGCACCATATCACTGGAAGCGGTCTGCGTCATTGCCGGCATGATTCCCATTGGATTGGTATTGGAGGAGGATCTAGAATGCTACAGAAATAGAGGCCTCGGCGGAGCTCGAAAACGAACACGGGTAGATACATTGCGTAAGTGGCAAGTGGAATGGGACAATGCAATCAATGGAAGATGGACTCATCGGCTGATCCCGAATGTGTCCACGTGGATGAACAGGAAACACGGGGAAGTCGACTTCTACCTGACTCAATTCTTGTCAGGCCACGGTTGCTTCAGAAAGTACCTACATAGATTCGGTCACGCAGAGTCACCTCTCTGTCCGGAGTGCGTTGAAGTAGAAGAAACACCGGAGCACGTAGTGTTTGTCTGCCCACGATTCGGGGCAATGCGAAGCGAAATGTTTGCCACCAGCGGTGAGGATTCCAGCCCAGATAATGTAGTCCAAAAAATGTGTCGCGACATTCACACGTGGAATATAATCAGCCGAACCATCACACAAATCATGTCGGCGCTGCAGCGAAAACGGCGCGAGGATCAACAGTCGAGTCCTTAAAAAAAGGTCTCATGTAATCGGTCTCGGGGAATGTTTCACCGCCGGGGAACTTCTCGTCGGAGTAGGGTAGCTTCACCGCCGGGGACTACTCGAGTCGACGATAGCAGAGTGAAAGTTGACAAAATAACAACACTCACGGAAAGAAATCCTGCGAGGGTGGCCGTGAAGGGATGGACGTTAAGTTGGTCGCCGTCCCAGCATCGGTGCACGTCTCGACAGGTGTACGGAGCAGTGCACAGGCAGAGCGTACAGAGTAGGTTGCAACTGCAACGACAGTGAAGAAACGATCAGCGAATTATGCATCCCGATTAGCATTGTCTCGACAGACGCATCAGTGGAGTAACGAGCGGGACGGAGCAAACCAAGCTTGGACAGAAACATTACGAGGGCGGATCGGTTCGCGTCTCGACAGGCGAAGTGGAAGTGCAGTGGCGAACTCAACTGAGTAGTGCTGAGCCCAATAATAAACCCTGCGAGGGTGGCCGTGAGGAGATGGAAGTCATGATGGTCGCCATCTCTGGATCGGTACACGTCTCGACAGGTGCAAGGAAATTGGACGGTGAAGGAGCAGGAGTAGCATCAAGAATGGCAGAACCCTGAGAGGGTGGCTGTGAAGGAGTGGACGTTATGAAAGTCGCCATCTCCGGATCGGTTCACGTCTCGACAGGTGTACGGAGCAGTTTACAAACACAGCCTCCCCCCGAAGTAATACTTAACGGTAGTTCCGGGGGGGTTAAGGTCAGACGCCCGTGAGGTTTTTAGTGGGTTAGAGTCCCACACTGTGCCACATACATCATCAGTCATTCGTCAAGTTGCCATCATCATCATCATGTCATTCGTCAAGTTGCCTAAGAACACAGCACTAATTTTTGTGTCTCTGCAATTTTCCGTATTTTCGGTTGGAAAAACTATTCGTTGGTGTTTAATTACCTGTGATTCCGGTTCTATTACCGTATCTCATCGTGAACATCGGGTTTTCTAAACCAATTTGTGATATTTCCCGTGTAAACAAAAAGATTTTTCGCACAGCGCGCAGTGTTTCTATTGCCATAGCGAACCGTCAAAAAGCTTCGTTAATTTTTTCTCCGATAGTGCTTGCCTCTGCCGTTCGTGTGTATAGAATCATCGCACAAAGCGCAACAATGGATAAAAAATACTGCGGCGAATGCAAGCAAGAAATCAACGATCTTGAGCCATTGCGCTGTGGTTGCTGCGAGGCCTTTTTGCATATCAGCCAGAATTGCTGCGGTGTAAATTCCCGTGGACTGAGAGAGGCTTTTGCCCAGGGGAAACTTCTACTAATTTGTACGACATGTAGAAGTGAATTACAAGGCCGCAGCATTCGTGCTTATATTTCCGACACTCAGCCGGCACCGCTTTTGTCATCTGATTCGCCAATTTCAACCAGCCTGCCAGTGCAAGTACAGCAGCTTTCTAATGTTGTGGAAGCGCTGAGCAAAAAAATTGATAGCTTGTCTTGCTCACAATCTCAACCGATGTGGCCTTTGCCTAGCACACCCGCCGGGCCTAAGCGGAGTATGTAACGGCGCCGTATGGAAGATCAAATAATTGTGCAAGCACCGTCAGATTGCGGCACTAACAATGTTGATCTGAGTGATCTCTCCGTTCCATTCAGTGTGCGCAACGTCGGCAAGTTTTGGCTATACCTCTCCAGATTGAATCCTCTTATCACGGATGACGACGTGCAAAAAATTGTGGCTCGCTGCCTAAGTGCTCCTGCACCGGTCGAAGCGATTCGTCTAGTCGCTAAAGGGAAAGATGTGTCTGCATTATCGTTCGTGTCGTATAAAATCGGCCTCGATCCTGACATGAAAACCAAAGCACTGGATCCATCATCTTGGCCTTCAGGATTACTATTTCGTGAATTCGTTGATCAGCCAAAAAACTGGGATCGACGTACTATTCACCGCACCCCGGAGGCGGTATAAATAATCAAAACCAACTGCGATCTACAGTGGAAGGTGGGGCCCTTTGGGTTCCCACCAGAGGCGAGTACATTGACGGTAATTTTGTTTCTCACACACCTAATAATCACATGTTGCAGCGTGACGTTGATGCAAACGAGCGGCTCTGGATCTATTACCAGAATACACGTGGATTAAAGACGAAAATAGACGACATCTTTTTGACAACACGAGACAGCAATTTCGACATCATCATCTTGACGGAGACTGGGTTAGATGACTGCATCAACTCGTTACTGCTTTTTGGACATTCATTCAATGTGTTCCGTTGCGATCGCAGCCAGTTAAATAGCAATAAGAAACGCTTCGGTGGGGTACTGATTGCAGTGTCACACGAACATCGCAGTTCGATTTTTGAGACTATGTCTGGACGTTGCTTGGAGCAGGTATGTGTTCGCGCTACCGTTCGTGGAAAGAAGTTTTTAATATGCGGCCTGTACGTTCCGCCTGATAGAAGTAATGACGTAGAAGTAGTCGAGGCTCATATTTCATCGGTTTCTGAACTGTGTAGCAAATGTTCAGCCGATGAAACGATTTTAGTATGTGGTGATTATAACCAGCCACGTATTTTTTGGACTAATGGGCCAGACGGAGTACAGGCAGCCAGAAGTTCCAATCTCTCTAATGCCAGCGCAGCACTTATTGACGGTATGGATTTTCTAAACCTGCGTCAAGCAAATTTGCAACTGAATCATCTCGGCCGTGTGCTCGACCTAGTCTTTTGTTCTTCGGAACAGCAGCTGGTTACTGTGTGTGACGCTCCACTGCTGCCCGTTGATCCACACCATCCGCCTTTAGTCTTATCAATGGAAGCTGCTGGAACGAGTAATTGTTCCTCGATGGTTGGCAGATCGAATAGGTCCACTGCATTAAACTACCGTAAATTGAACTCTACTGCTTTCTCGGACTATTTTTTGAATTTTGACTGGCAGACTCTACTAGAATATAATGACGTTGATGATATGGCAGGTCATTTCTGCGACACAATACGCCAGTGGTTGAACGAAAATTTGCCTATCGCTAAAAGGCCAGTTTCCCCTCCATGGTCCAACCCTTGCCTTCGTGAATTGAAACGAGAGCGTAATTTTTGGCAACGCAAACATCGTCTTCGGAAGACTGCACTGAATAAACAAAATTTCAAGCGCTCAAGTGATGCGTATCGTATTGTACAAATCGCACGTTATGCGGGTTCAAATTGATCTCCGCAGAAACCCTAAAGGTTTTTGGAACTTTGTCAATTCGAAACGGAAACATTCCGCCATACCTTCTAATGTGTATCTTGATGAAACCGAAGCTAAAACCACTATGGATTCATGCGAGCTGTTTGCGAAGTTTTTCGTTTCCGTTTTTGCTGACAAATCCGCATCTGATTCCGAGGCTGTCATCGCTTCTGCTGGTGTTCCTGTTGATTTAGTAGACATAAGTACTTTCGAGATAACTCCAGTTATGATTTTGTCAGCTGCTAAAAAACTCAAACGGTCGTGCTGTCCTGGACCTGATGGTATTCCAGCTGTAGTTTTCGCCCGTTGTGCAGTGGCGCTAGTGGAGCCTTTGTGCCTTATCTTCAATAAATCCTTCGAGCATGGAAAATTTCCGGATATCTGGAAGGAGTCATTTATGTTTCCTGTGTTCAAAAGTGGCGATCGTCGGAATGTACGGAACTATCGTGGTATTACTAGCTTGTCTGCTGCATCCAAGCTGTTTGAAATAGTAGTGAGTAATTTCATCCTCGCCAGAACAAAATGCTATATCTCTACCGACCAACACGGATTTATGCCTGGTCGATCCGTAAGCACGAACCTAATGGATTTCACGTCCACCTGTATAACCTACATGGAACAGAAATCACAGGTGGATGTGATTTATACTGATTTGAAAGCTGCGTTCGATCGTATTGACCATAAAATACTGCTGCAGAAAATTTCACGGCTTGGCGCATCTCGGAATTTTACGAAATGGCTCAGTTCCTATTTGTGCGGCAGAATTCTACGTGTGCAGCTCGACTCCTGTTTCTCTTCCCAGTTCACCAACTGCTCTGGTGTCCCTCAAGGCAGCAACATGGGACCTCTCCTGTTTGTGTTATTTTTCAACGATATTGCGACGCAGCTTGGAGTGGGATGTAAACTGATGTATGCAGATGATCTGAAATTATATTCGGTGATTCGTTCTATAGATGACTGTGTCCGGCTGCAGGGGCTTTTAGATTTGTTTGTAGATTGGTGCAGGAAAAACTGGCTTGTGATCAGCATCCCGAAATGTCAAGTAATGACTTTCCACCGCATTGCCAGTCCAATCGTCTACAACTATCAAATAAAGGAACATGTACTCACTAGAGTTGATGAAGTTACCGACCTGGGGGTACTGCTTGACGCCAAACTCACTTTCAACTTGCATCGCACCACTGCTATAGCAAAAGCTTCTCGACAACTAGGTTTCATCGCTAAAGTCGCTCGTGATTTCAATGATCCACACTGTCTGAAGGCACTATATTGCTCATTAGTACGTCCACTCATTGAAAATGCTTGCCTGGTATGGTGCCCTTACCAGCTGGCATGGAATCTACGCATCGAACGAGTTCAAAAACGTTTTGTGAGGCTTGCGTTGAAAGGTTTACCTTGGCGTGATCCAGCAAATCTACCGCCGTACCCCGATAGATGTCGTCTCCTGGGTCTCCAGACACTCGAGCATCGCAGGAAAGTTCAGCAAGCAGTGTGTGTGGCGAAGATATTAAATGGCGAGATCGATTCACCGACAATCCTGTCTGCCTTAAACATTCGTGCGTCGCAACGCTCACTTCGATCGACCGGATTACTGCAGCCGCGATTCCACCGGACAACCTTTGGATCTTACGAACCAATAACGGCCTGCATTCGAACTTTCTCCGCCGTTGAAAACCTTTTTGAGTTCAACGAACCGTCGTATAAGTTTGTACAAAAATTAAACAGTATAAGATTTTTATGAACATGACTTATAATATTCAATAAGACATTTTTGTTAGTTGAATTTTAATTAAACAAATAAACAAATCAGTGTGCCTGGCATAGAGCGTTTCCTCACATAAAAAAAAACACACACACACACACATACACACAGACATTGCTCAATTCGTCGAACCTTATCGATTGGTATATGTGGGTCGACCCTCCGGGCCTCGGATCAACTTCGTGTTTTTCGACCAATTTTTAAACCTTTGTTATAGTATAACAAAGGTAAAACGAAGACATTTTTTGATTGCTTTGGAATATTATACAAATTTATCAGTATATTACATAGACATGCATATGTATTGATGATAACTATCATAGTGTTATCAAAAAGTTGAGTTCCGAAGGCGTGTCGAATTCTAACTCAAATGACAAATGAGATGGTATAACAAAGGTTCCTTTCACCAATAGGTGGATTAAATCGGGTTTGCTTATAACTTTTAAACAAAATGTCGGACCGCAAAACTATTCAATAGTGATCTACAAGGTGATAACACCTTTCAAATAAGCGTAGGGGAGTGTCGTCGTGGTTGGGCCACGTTTTAGAATTCGCCCATAACTTGCGTTTCAAAAGGAAGTTTGGAAATCTAATTACATCGTTGCAAAGGTCTAAGAATGAGGTATATTTCCGGAAAGTTTTGAACTGATTGCGTGAAAAATAAAAAAGTTATAGCCATTTCCGTGAAGACAAAAAATGTTGTCATAGTCGGGCCATGTTGTACAGGTTGGGTCACCGCAGAAAATCTAGGACATACGTATTGAAATTCTATATAGAGACATGAAAAGAATTAATTCCGTGAACAACGGCTCATATAGGTACAAATACCCTATTTTTAATTGCATTTTTGCGAAATTTTGGCAATCTTGTAAAATCAATATTGCAACAATCGCTTTTTCCGAAGTGTACAACTACAATGAAAGAAAAACCGATTTAATCCACCTAGTGGTGAAAGAACCTTTGTTATACGGTCTTCATCTACGTTAACGTTGCGTAGTGCGTTTGTTTACATAATTTTTTTGGAAATTGAAAAAGTTTACAAAATTTGAACAAAATTGGAGCACTTATAAATTTTGATAGATCCTTTTTTCATGAAATTGCTGAGAAAGTATAAGTAAGTTGTTACTAATTTGAGTAAATGCAAGTAAAAGTAAGTTGTAAGAGAAAATATTATTATTTAACATACACATTGCGTAGTAAAGGTCTAGTTTAAAGGTTTTGAACTATGCATAATTTACTGTTATGCCATTCTATTTGATTCAATAAAGTTTTCATCAATTTTTATTAACCTTCGGCTACTCACGCTGCTGTATTTTGTACAACACGTGTAGGTTTTAGAATGCCATATTGTTATAAAGTTACAAATTGATGTTTAACTAACGTATATTTTTCAATAAACTTGTTATGAGCAAAGTACCATAATTATTCAATGCATTAATACTTTAAGCTGTTGGCAAATAGATCGGCAAAAACTGGCATCACAGAAACGAAGCAATCAGTATGTGAGGTATACCGCAATAGGCTCCAGCTGGAACTTTCTCTCGTTTCTCCATATGGAAAAATGGTGTCTGTATGCAACAAAACTATCAGCAAAAGTAAAATGCTTTAAAAGTATCCGTCTGTCGATAGCCGAGTAATTCGGGCAATCATAAAGGTATACTATATTCAGTAAAGTTGTGTATTTTTACTATTTGTACAACATGAAAAAGTCATACAACAATTACAAAACGAACTAAAATGGAAAAACTGATTTTACAAATTCATACAAAATAAATAAGATTTTTCTCTCTTCGCTGAAGAGATAGTAGGATACTGTCTTCAGCAAAGTTTCTTGTAATAATATGCTCTTAAATTTTACAGAACACATCAATGTGTTATATTGAAACTGAAGAAATATATTTTTTTTATTTCACTTTTAGGGGGATTAATCAAAATTTAAATTCTACCAGACGATAGAGCTTGCAATTTCAAGAAACTCTTCCAAAGGTGCGATAAATCTAAAACCAGGTTTTCCTAGTCAAAACTCTAATGCGCACATTTTTTTGGTTTTGGGCTATTGTCTCCCGCGAGCAACCGTGTTACAAAAGTTGGCGCGAGTGTTCAAGGGTTAATATCTTTTGACTGGCAAAACCAATTCTTCTGAAATTTTGCAGATATATTTGCAGCAATAAAACCTCTAATTTGATGCCAAAAAAATTTAAACTAGATAAATTATCTAAGATGAAATAGTCGAAAATAATTGTAAATTTTAATGTGTTGTATACGATTGCTCATAACTTTTGAATTAAACGTCCAATCAAAAAACAAATCAATAGTGATCTATTAGGCTATATTACCTTTTTAAATGAGAATAATAGCGCATAAATAGGTTCAGCCAACTCTGAGAAACAGGCGATCATTTGTACCTAGTCAAAACAGGTTTTTTAAAGCTAACTGCTTGTCCGTTTTCAACAAAACTTGGTAAAAAGTTTAGTAATAGCAAGAGCTTTCGTTTGGTACTAAGATCGTTCAAATTGGTTGCGTAGTTCCGGAGAAACGCGTGTCACGTAGTTTTCACATTTTTACCTTTGTTATACTATATAACAAAGGTTTAGGAATTGGTCGAAAAACACGAAGTTGATCCGAGGCCCGGAGGGCCGAATCACATATACCAGTCGATAGAGCTCGACGAATTGAGCAATGTCTGTGTGTGTGTGTGTATGTGTGTATGTGTGTGTGCAGCTCATTTTCTATCGCCTGATTCTCGAAGGTGGCTGAACCGATTTGACCGCTTTTACTTTTGTTTGAAAGGTATTATTGCCTAGTATATCACTATTGAATTGCTTTGCAGTCCGACGTTTCGTTTAAAAGTTATAAGTAATAATGTGAAAACTACGTGACACGCGTTTCTCCGGAACTACACAACCAATTTTAACGATCTTACTACCAAACGAAAGCTCTTGCTCTTACTATTACTAAACTTTTTATCAAGTTTTATTGAAAACGGACAAGCAGTTTAAAAGTTAGCCTTAAAAAACCACTTTTGATAAGGTTCAAATGATCGCCTGTTTCTCAGAGATGGCCAAACCGATTTATGCGCTATTAGTTTTATTTGGCAGGTAATATAGCCGGATAGATCACTATTGACTGGTTTTTTGATTGGACGTTTAATTTGAAAGTTATGAGCAATCGTATACGCCACACCAAAATTAACAATAATTTATAATGATTTTAACCAAGATAATTTACCTAATTTCAATTATTTTAATATCAAACGAGAGGTTTTGACACTACGAATATATATGCAAAATTTCATAAGAATTGGTTTTACCGGTAAAAAGATATTAATCCTCGAACGCTCGCGCCAGCTTTTGCAACACAGTTACTCGCGCGCACAATAGCCCAAAACCAAAGAAAACGTGCGCACTAGAGTTTTGACTAGGAAAACTTGGTTTTAAGTTTATCAAATCTTTGGAAGAGTTTCTTGAAATTGAATGCTCTATCATCTGGTAGAATATAAATTTTGATTAATCCCCCTAAAAGTGAAATATAAAAATTATTTTTCTTCAGTTTCAATATAACACATTGATGTGTTCTGCAAAGTTTTAGAGCATATTATTAAAAGAAATTTTGCTGAAGACTGTAACCTTCTATCTCTTCAGCAAAGACAGAGAAATCTTATTTATTGTAAATGCACTTGTAAAATCAGTTTTTCTATTTCAGCTCTTTTTGTAATTGTTGTATGACTTTTTCATGTATTACAAAGTTGTACAAATAGTAAAAATACACAACTTTACTGAAAATAGTATACCTCTATGTCTGCTTGTTTAGGAACTGTAGAACTTTGAATCTAAAAAACACTCTAATTTTGATTGCGAATTATTTGACTACCAACAGACGGATACATTTTAAACATTTTACATTTGCTGATAGTTTTGCTGCATACAGACACCATTTTTCTATATGAAGAAACGAGAGAAAATGCCAGTTGAGGCCAATTGCGGTAAACCACACATGCTGTTTGCTTCGTTTCTGTGATTTTCTGTCGGTTTATGCTGATGTGTTCCTAACAATTTAAAGTATTAATGCATCGAATAATTCTGACGTTTTGCTCATAACAAGTTTATTGAAGAACATACGTTAGTTAAACAATGATTTCTAACTATATAACAATATGGCATTCAAAAACCTACACATGTTGTACAAAATACAACACCGTGAGTAACCGAAGGTCAATAAAAATTGATGAAATTTATTCAAGAAAACTTTATTGATGTGAATCAAATAGAATGGCATTACAGGAAATTATGCATAGTTCAAAAACCTATAAATTAGACCTTTACTACGCAATATATATGTTAAAGAATAATATTCCTTCTTACGACTTACTTTTACTTGCACTTACCCACCTTAGTAACAACTTACTCAGCAATTTGATGAGAAAAAGAACTATCAAAATTTGTAAGTGCTTCTATTTTGTTAAAATTTTGTAAGCTTATTCAATTTCCAAAATTTTTATGTAAACCAACGCACAATGCAACGTTAACTAATAGATGAATTATGTTCCGAAGACGTGTCGATTTCTATCTCAAATAGCAAGTGAGACCATATAACAAAGGTTCCTTTCACCACTAGGTGGATTAAATCAGGTTTTGCTTATAACTTTTAAACGAAACGTCGGACAGCAATGCAATTCAATAGTGATATACTAGGCAATAATACCTTTCAAACAAAAGTAAAAGCGGTCAAATCGGTTCAGCCACCTTCGAGAAACAGGCGATAGAAAATGAGCTGCACACACACATACACACATACACATACACACACACACAGACATTGCTCGATTGGTATATGTGATTCGGCCCTCCGGGCCTCGGATCAATTTCGTGTTTTTCGACCAATTTCTAAACCTTTGTTATATAGTATAACAAAGGTAAAAACCACAAAAATCTAGGTTTTTATCGTATTAATTGTGCTTTATTTCATCACATTTTACGTGACTTACGTTCTCTAGCGATTATTGCGTTTCTGCGATTGAATTATGGTGGCCCAACCATGACTACTCAAGTGGCCCGACCTTTACAAAAAGCGCTTTTCTAGTATTTCACTAAGGATTCCCAAACACCTTACTGGAGGGATTTTTCTATAATCTTCGTGTGCAGCACAACACACTTCATACATTTTCAGCATTTACCTCGAAAATTGCATTTCATGAATCATTTCTTGAAGAAAAGTTCATTGCGCCTGGAAAACTTTTTTTGTAAGATTTAGTCACTGAATTAAGCACGGGTGTTTTGAATACACGATTGAAACTCACAATATTGTGAAAAGTTAGCTATCACAGTGAGAAGTTTTACAATGGTTGTATCATAGATATCATGAGTTACTAAAACTGTACGTGATGGCCCGACCATAACAGTGGCCCGACGATAACGACAATACCGTAATAGCAAACGAATCGGTTCAGCCATCTCCGAAAAACAGACGACTAAAGTGAAGCGTCACATACATACATACACACACACACACACACAC